>NW_010226096.1:0-17458 GCF_000690775.1 Eurypyga helias
CTCGCCTCCATAAGGATTCCAAACTACAGAGACAGAGACTAAAGGAAACCTTTAACCAGGAATAGAAATGAAGCCCTGAGGCTTCCTGATGAAAAAATTGCATTCATTGTTTTTATTGGAAATAGTAGTGAATGGTTAAACTAGGTGCTTGAAAGCCTCTGTAAAGATTTGTTCATTATACATATATTTGTTTTGTATTCTTTTTGATTCTGCACCATTCAATATCCACTCTTCCACATCCTGATATTAATATTTTAGGAATATCAGGACAATAATGTCTGTCAACACAAGGGTGTCTGTAAAGCATGCACGTGTTGATTGCATACCTCAAGACCACAGGAAGCAAACTGGTTTGCGTTATCTGCTTGCTTGCATAAAAACTGTAAAATTAAGGCAGTGGTAGGTCTCAGATAACCTACCCAGCAAACAGCCTGACACTCCACTGGCCCAGCCAAGATATCTTGGCGCCCAAGAGGTTAATGACTCTCTAGACAAGCCACAGAAGTCTGTTTCTGACCTATGTAAAGAGGAAGTGTAAACCTTTGGTCCAGAGTAGTCTTGATCCACAGAAAAATTTGTATGTAAAAAACTATGATGCCCAGTAAAGCTTGGGAAAGAGAGAAGACATGACTTCAGTTATGGCTTCCCATGCAGAAGACCTCTCAAGCTTGGTCTCTGCCACCTCCAATGTGAAACACCAATGACTATACCCAACAAGACAGATCACACTGTGTGGTGTTATAAACCAATGCTCAATTACTGTGCTTGATTAATTCTTGAATCTTAATTGTAAAAAGACAGATTGCCTGAAATTCAAGCATAAAGAATCATTTGAAGCTCTGAGGTTTGCATAATCTCAGGATCTCAAAATATTTCCATCATAGTTGTACCAACTTTCCTGCAAAACTGTGTTTGCCCTACACTAGCATTTCTTTTACTTTCTGGTTTTGTTTGGTTGGTTGGTTTTTGTTTGGTTTGGGTGGCATTTTTAATTGTCTTGTTCATTCAAAAGCAGCACATACTGTGGGGTTTTAGATACATATTGCAGGAGGCACCACTACCATTCAATTCATTAAAGAGAAAAAGATCAATTGGGTATGATATATGCCGGAAGAAGGACTTTAAGTATTAATCCTTTCTTGCACCTTCTGTAGATACTATATAGTCTGTAGAGCAACAATTCCTTTCAAAGGATTATTTCCAATGCTGCAGTAGCACCCAAGTTCAGGTCAAGATTAGGGTATCATCACATTAGAGGATATGCAGGCAAATAGTCAGATACAACCTATGCCAGAATGTGGAGGGAGAAAAAAAAAAGTAGTAATACCTAAATAGTTAATTTGACCTCGACATATTCCGAAAGAATAATTATATTTCACCTATTAATAATAAACTATATGGTTTTATTAAATCTTTGTGGATTACAGTTTACAACCTTAAATAAGGAAACTGCTTTAAGTTTTTCTCTTATCACTAACTGTTAATATTTAATGTAATCAATTTTGCAAAGGACAGAGAGCAAGTGTTCTTTCACACCATGCATGTTGTCAAGTGCAGCTGAGAGTTGGAATAGTTTATGCACCATCGGCATGTTCATGTCTCTCCAGAGACATACAGTAAAGCAGAATACTACATTTCTTTCACTGGTGAGAATACGTTTTCCTCTTTATCTTTGCCATCTACTGCATTTACTCCCAAGTAAAATAAGCAATAGGAGAGATCTGTCAAAAGTTAGATACCTCAGTTCTTGAATGAGTTTGAATTTACATGTGTAAAAGGACATCAGTAATTTTCTCACATTTTCCTAATCTTCCCTGATGGATTCAGGCCATGCTTTTCATTTACTCCAGATGCGATAACCAAACTGTCAGCTATGTTTCAGCTTTTCCTTTAATCTTTCCCTGGAGCCAATAGTAAAAGATTAGTAATTGACAGTGGTTGCTAGGCTAAGGGTAATGCCTATTTTAAACACGGGAAGCAAGAGCTGTATTCTTTGAAGGGATAATTTGTGGGAGGCCAGAAAATTGGATTACTTTGTTATCTGTTGTGTAAATGACAAAGATATTCAGTGTCCTCTAAAATGTCAAGGCAAGTTTAATTAAAAATTTACTACCTAATTCGAAGGTGGGAGAAGAAAATGAAAGTGAGAGAATGGAGTAATGTTTACAGGTAATTTAGAAACTTTAAGAAGAAGCATATAATGTTAATAAAAGTTATGACAAAAAAATTAAAAAACAATTCTGCAGTTCTGATGCATAAACATACACTCAATATATGAACCATACAGACTTTTTTGAAAAGGAAAAATTATCCATTCTATCAGAAGCTAAACACATGCAACACATCTTCAGCTAAACATTAATGACATTATTCCCTGTATTTTAAAAGTCTAGAGCTGGGAATAAAAGACTGAAGAAAATATTTGTAGAATTTCTTTCTAAGGAACGTAATTTTCTAATCACATCCATACTTCAGTAAAGTTGTCTGCACAGAGATAAATTTCACTTTAACTGTGAAGTCACTTAATTACAAAGCGTATTACTATATCAACTAACATTGCACTTTTCCTAGATAATATGCAGAGCACATTTTTTTTTGTCCCTTGTAAAGTGAGGGAAATTGCATGGGGAACACTAATACTTTGGGACAGATTCTGTTTTAGACAGCACAGCTGAGCTCAATTCCACTACTAGATGTAGACATTCATTAACTAATCAGACTGGACACAGGAAATTTGAATTGAAATATTAGTGCAAAATTTTATTGGTGTGGCTCTAAGTGAGAAAAGCTGAGGCTTAAATGCCGTTGACAGCAGACAGCATAAACCAGATTTTGCTGAAATAAGGTACACACTTTGAGTAAGGTCAACAATTTTTTTGGAAATAAAAGTACGTTATAATTTTATTTTTCAAAGAAACGTTGATATGTCTCACTAAATAAATTATCTTTAAACTATGATCAGACAACTCAACTATTTCTTTTCTGTTTATAAAGCTGGGTTCTTTCAGTTACTTAGATCTTTCTTATAAATCAAATGTAAGTACGGATAACTGCCTAGGTATCTAAGGCACTAGCTGCCCTTTCAGGTGATGCTCATGCTTACTGACAACAGGAAGAGAAATAACACTGTTATCTTCATAGGCTCTATAGGTGGGTGCAACATCAGTGTGGCACAGGGTGCAATACCAGGTCTTGCCACCTGGAAGCATACCAGTAATCTGAGCACTTGAAACTACCCTTTTCAGAAAAATATGGATATGTAAATAATTTATCTCCTAAAAAATGTGTCTAGAGCCTTATCTTGGTCACATACTGCTTTTCTTACAACTAAGGAGGTTTTGACTACAAAATACATAAAGAAGGTAGGATACATTTCATTACTAAGATCTTTCATAGTCAGAATAGACAACAAGCACCATGGTAAAAATCCAAATGAATAAGAAAACTTCAAAAACAAAAAATACAAAGATTGCTTTGAATTTTCCAACCCATTTAATTCATAAATATTATAGCTGTAGTGGCACTGAACTGATTCAGCACTGTATTAGGTTTATGTGGCGAGGTTTTGGTAGCGGCAGGTGTTGCAAGGGTTGGCTTCTGTGAGAAGCTGCTGGAAGCCTCCCCCATATCCAACAGAGCCAACATGGGCCAGCTCCAAGAGGGACCTGTCACTGACCAAGGCTGAGCCCAACAGTGACAGTAGTAGTGCCCCTGGGATAACGTATTTAAGGAGGGGAGACGGGGCAGGGAGGACCAAAAACTGCACAACTGCAGCCAGAGAGAAGAGTGAGAATACATGAGAGAACATCCCTGCAGACCCCCAGGTCAGTGGAGAAGGAGGGGGAGGAGGTGCTCCAGGCGCTGGAGCAGAGACTCTCTGGAAGCCCGTGGTGCAGCCCATGGTGAGGCCGGCTGTGCCCTGCAGCCATGGAGGTCATGGTGGAGCAGAGACTCACCTGCAGCCCAGGGAGGACCTCACACCAGAGCAGGGGGATGCCCAAAGGAGGCTGTGACCCCCTTATACAGCCCACACTGGGACAAACTCCTGGGAGAAGCTGTGGCCTCGTGGAGAGAGGAGCCTAGGCTGGAGCAGGTTTGCTGGCAAGACTTGTGTGACCCCAGGGGGACCCAGGCTGGAGCAGTTCATGAAGAACGGCAGCACATGGGAAGGACTCACACTGGAGAAGTTTGTGGAGGACTGCACCCCATGGGAGGGACACGATGCTGGAGCAGGGGCAGAGTGTGAGGATCCTCCCCTGAGGAGGGAGTGGCAGAGACAACACGTGACAGACGGACCACAACCCCTATTCCACGTCCCCCTGTGCCACTTGGAGGGAGGACGTAGAGAAATTGGGAGCAAAGCCCATGAAAAGGGGAGGGGTAGGGGAAAGATTTTTCAAGATTTGGATTTTATTTCTCATTATCCTACTGATTGTATTGTTAATAATTAAATTAATTTTCCCCAAGTCAAGTCTGTTTTGCCTGTCACAGTAATTGGTGGGTGATCTCTCCCTGCCCTTATCTCAACCCAGGAGCCTTTTGTTACATCTTCTCTCCCCTGCCCAGCTGAGAAGCGGAGTGATAGAGCTGCTTTGGTGGGCAGCCAGGGTCAACCCACCACAAATACCAAGGAACTTTATCTAAATCATCACAGTTTGCCTTATGACTTTTTTGTAAATATAAAAACTTCTACAGATTAGCTTCAAACACATTCTACTCGCCAAGTATACTGCCACTAGGTCACAACGTATTGTGTTATATGACTGACCTAAAGCCATGCACACCCCAGAAATGACTGTGTTACAGGGGGAGAAAAAAGAAAAAAAAAATCTCTGGCTATCTTAGTTTATATTTTCTGATTTCATTCTCAGGAACTAAAAGCCCTGCTCTCCACACAATAAATCACTGGTCAATGAGGAATTAGAGTACCATTTGAAATAGTCTCAATATGGAAGAAGTAATTGTAGAAACATGTATTCCAGTTAAATGGATACATGTGTTCTGTGAGTTCTTTCACAGTCTGACTACTAGAATTTTCATTCACCGTGTGAAGGGAAATGGTCTGTTAGAATTTAGGAGAAAGATGGGAATCAGTGCAATTCAGCATATGTCTATTTTTAAGCACACTCTCACTTTCAAAAATGTATTTGGCATTTGTAATTATAAGAGCACTCTTAGTTTTGTATCTAACCTAGAATAACATTTTTTGCAATAAAATACCCAGACAAATGCATAGAAAATGTGACGGTATCATCCTACAAATCTTATTTATGCAATTAGGTACAGAAAATTTACATTGTTAAATCAATAACAGCACCAGGTTTGATCAACATTAAGACTGGAGTTAAGCATACATACAGACTGATGAGCTAGATTTGACTAAAAGCCTGAATGGAATTACTACCTGCTTCACTATTTGTGAAAGAATCTAAAGGTCACATAACTCAATATTGGGATAAATTTTCCCAGGGCAGGTAAGTGAAACAATAAAATGCTTTTTATAGTTACAAATTAGCACATAATTTGAATATTTGAACCTTTAAAAGTTGATAAAGTGTCAGAGCAGAATGATCTATAAGATGAATTTTTGAAAATAGAGAAGAAAATACAAGAACATTTTCACAGTCTATAAATTGATGAATTCTACTCATAATCAATATCATACATCAGTAAAATAGAGTTTAGCTATCTGTTTATACAACATTTTATTAAGTATTGTCTAAAGAATATGTGATACTTTCTGACTTCATCAATGAATGATGAGAAGAAAAATATTTTAGAACAGAATGATTTAGAAAACATCTATTAAAAAAAGTGAAGTGGGTTTTTTTTTTACCTTTATTCTTTTTGTATATATAGACATTACTAATATTTAAAATTTAGGTTTCTAAAAAAGATAACTGAACTGAAGCTAGAGATGATCAATCTTTTATAATGCTTTTTCAAAAAAAAGAATGGGAGGTGGAGAGTGCCTGATTACAGGTGCCTCCAAAATGTTTTAATACATCTTAGATGGGATCCACTAGTGAGAGGTTGCGTGAAATTTTTGGTTTATGATGACTTCTTTAGCAGTGGCACCTAAACCACTTCTATACATTAAAACAATAATATATATAGAAGTTGTTAAAAAAAAAAAAGAGATCCTCAATAGTGTACACTTGGGAAGAGCTACTCTGTATTTGATGTTGACTTGAAAATATTACCTTTCTAACATGAGAGAAGGGCTGCAGCCTATTTTTACTGCACAGAATTGGCAAAAAGATAAAGCTTTTAAGGCAAAATATTACTTTCACTGTTATGACAAAATGTCACAGTTGGGATTTCTTTATGAGATAAATGTCATTTAGGAGCATTGAAAGGGGATTCCCAAACTCATTTTCCTTGTCCATAACTTCATATATGTCTTCCTATTTGTATGAGACACTGTGTCTGGACAGCCCTTGAAGTACTGCTGCGGCAGCATGCTGGCCCCATGGGCCCAAGCAGCAAAGCAGAGAAGGAGTCTAAACAGGCCAAAATGGTTTAAGGAGCAGAGGATGATGCTGGTCACAAACATAGATTTCAGTGACTGACTTTGTGACTGACAATTCATGTGTCTCACAGCAAAAACTGACTTGGCAGGGCCAAGGGACACTAAGAAGGTTTACCTACAGTATGAAACCACATCAAAAGGAAGAGGATGCTCCCAAGATAACCAGGCACACACACAGAAGACAAAGTAAGTGTTATTTCTAAACACTCAGTGGAAGTTTGTTAAAATTCCATTCATACTTCAGTTGCCTAATATCTAATGAAAGCATCAGTAAATCTGGACTGCAGAAAGTACAATTCCACTTAGCCATGGCAAGGAGGAAATCAGTCTATGTGCTAAGATGTGTTAAATTCCAGAGTAATTGTAACTGTCCAGCAACTGACTCACTGGAAAAGGCAGAAAATGATAAAACGAAGTGAATTAATTCACATGCTTCTCCTTTCCCAAGTACCTATGGAAAAGACTATTTTACTTCTCTAAGAAATAAAAAACTGCAATAGTTATCAATAGCTAAAATAGCACACAGAATAGCTTCTGACAGTTTTGCTTTGGGTTGTTTTTGGGTTTTGGTTTGGTTTGGTTTTTTCTGGTTAGGGTTTTGGTTGGTTGGTTGGTTGGTTTGGGGTTTTTTTTGGGGCAAATTCTACTTCAGAAAATTTACTGTTCAGGAACTAACCTGAAAAAATGACCAAGAAAAAATGTCTTTAGCAATCCAGTTCATAATTACATAAGTACCCTTACAAAATTGTTTGGCTCTTACTTTTCTAAGTTCCCTTTTAAACAATAAACATTATATCAGTTGAAAATAATCCAACTTATAGAGGAATCTTTATCAAAACCATCTTGTACTTTGCCATAATAAAAAGGTTAGAAACAAGGTGGAAGTTTTGTAACAAGGTATGTAAGAACAATATAAATGTAAGAGACCTTAGAGGTAAATGACTTCAGCATTCTACAAAAACATTTTGTTCCCTGTGATGGAGTGACCTTTTGAATTGCCCTCTGATGTCATTCCATAGGCCTGTGAAACTTAGTCAAAAGCATTTCGCAACTTTTTTCCAAGAGAAAATATCATGCCACACTCAGAGGGGATTTTACTGATTTCACTGGAGAATAATAAACTGGTCAGTTAACTTTTTCTCCAAATGTAGTTTCACAATTACGGAGCTGAGTTCAATTCATAGTGTTGAACTGAAAATTTAAAATCAACCTAGGGCACAATCGTTAGAGAGTAATTATCTGAAGAATAACTTGGCAAAGCATGAACAGATACTGGTTCTTGTTAATGATCCTTCCATAATTTTAGCCTATAAAGTTGGAGAGTAAGGAATTCCCTGCCATTCAAAACTTCAATTCACAAACTGATTTTGTGATGGTAGAAAGAAAGTTGAAGATGAACTCCTGGTATCGAAGAGAGGAAGATGCAATTGCACAAAGTACAGTATTTTCTAAATTATCCTGTAAATACCCTTAGAGTTCAAATTTAGATTGACACATGCTAAGCATTCATGCATGAAACAATCCAAATAAATAACAAAGAACATACGAATTCATTTTACAGTTTGGTGTTTGTTTGTTTGTTTTAATTTACAGTTGAGAATATTGAATTAATCAGTTCTGTTAGAACTGGTGATGACATTGCCAGGCCAACATTTGATAGTAATCTAGAGCACTGAGAGTTTTAGACAACTGAAGAAAATAAGACGTAGCTATTTCCTTCAAGTTATAAAAGTAGTGACATCCAACAATTATCTCTTCTTCCCAGTAAATGTTGCAGAGAAGAGGAATGAGGGGAAAAAAAAAAATCATGCTGGGGTAAGAAATGCTTCACAGCTTATATACTGGATTTCACATGCCTTGCAGACATTGGTATATTAATATAGTAAATGTAACACTAAGAGATTCTTGGAAATCTTGGTTATTCAGGATTTGCACAATAATAGTAACCCTGTAACACTTCATTTACTGATGCTCTAAAGAACCAAAATTGCAGACTTTTCAGATGTTCTAGATAATTCATTTTGTAGCCATATTAACCTAGACAAAGGCATAAGATTTAGTTTTATTAAATATGTTTCTACATTTACTAAGGTACCTGTAATTTTTTCTAAAGGAAAAATAAGAATAAAGAGTTTTGTGTTTTTCAACTACCACAAACAAGAAACCTATGCATGCACATGTGTCTATTACACCTGTTGTTACAGCCAAACAATTCTGATTTCAATGAAACTAAGACAGTAGTAAATCAGAGCTTTTCCTCTGAGACACTAAACATTGCCTTTTCTGATAAAGCTCATCTTACTGCAATACCAGCTAATGTATTTCTTCAGTAGAATTGGATTGTGCCCAAACACACATAGCACTGTATAATATTATACCAATTGTAAAATAATGTATTATTATAGGGTATAATTTTTAAACAAAGAAAGATACATTGGAAAAGTGTCAATGGTTTGATATAAAGCAACTGCATTTTGAAAATGCATTTTTATTGTCTTTCCCCTCTCCCCCCTTCAAGTCTGAATCTCAGATATACAGGAACATAAAGAGCTGTTTGAGTTTTGTGGTAGCTAAGGGGTAGTTCTGTAGGCAAGAAGGAAAAGGTAAATTATATGGAACAGTTGATTTGAATCAAATGCAAATATGGAACAAAGAAAATTCTTTTTAAGGACCAAGATCAGCAAGACATTCAATAGTTTAAAAGACTGTGCATGACACACTGCATAACTACAGAAGGCATAGATCTTCAAATCGTATCTAAATGTTTTGTGCCATATGCCAAACTCTGTTACTGTAATTTATTCAACTCCATGCATACAAAGATCACTGGTAATTGAAATGTATATGATCAGTATATATACCACGGCATTTGTTTTTTTCTTCACCAGCTATGAGTAGTATTTAAAAGTACAGAACCAATATTCAAAGGAATAATACTCAATAAAAAGATTTGTATTAATACTAATCGACCTGCTAGGTCTAACTGCTTCTGCTGCATCTCACCTCTCAAATTCCTTTTGTAATACTTATCCCGGTTCATATTCTTTAAAAACATCAGCTTGAAGCTGATGACTCCTTCACTTAAGTTACTTAAGTTACTGGTTTAAATTAGTACCGTTCATCAGAACATACTTTTATTTACAGCAGCAATTCACTCGGTATGTAGTAAAGGAAGATTAGACAGACTAGAAGGGATGGACTACATTGTAGGACTTTCCAATTAAAGAATTTATGTAGTTGCATGGACCCTTTTTTCTTCTATCCACTGCTCCCTAAGGACATACTGAATTTGGGGGTGCTGGTAAGGGATCTTTATAAACATTTAAGGTTACATCATAAAACAAGCTAGTAATACAGGACATAAGAATATGAACTGAATGTAGGATAAACTATTACTTTAGAGACTACTCAATCAGTATTCAATTTCTTTTGATGGAGGACAAGGATATGTTTGTGTTTTGTATTTCACAGTATGCAGATGAAAGTATCCACAGTCCCAGTTTACAAACTGTGATTACAAACACACAAAAACATGTTGCTTCTTTTTTGAAAAGCTTCTCAGTGTGAGAGTTTAGGCAGAATTTGCATCTTGACTGTAATTAAGATAAACATAAAAAAAGGTGTCTTTGGAGAGGGCATGATGACAAGATATTCAAGAGGATAACGACAACATATGTTGGCATCTTTCACTTTGGTAGAAGGTATATTATTTCTGTTCAAAGACAGTACCTTGATAATCAAGGCGATAAAATGCAAGTAAAATCTATATATAAACTTACTGGTCAAGTGTAGCAAGAAACCAGCTTTGGGAGATTAAGAAATAAATAGATGGTAACTATATTTATGCCATTGACCCTTTCAGTATTCCTCACTAAAGTTTATTGTTATTATTGTTACTGAATTTATTTCATCTTGAAGTTTACTTTTCGTTTGACAAAGTAAACTTGTCTTGAATCAATTATTTATTTTCACTGCTGTCTTATCAAACTTTTGCAATAACTTTAAACATGAATATGCATGTGTGTTATTTATCTACATCAAATGTTTTAACATGCTTTCATCTGAAATTCTTGTGAGTTTTTCAAGGTTCTTTGTCAGAGCAAACTCTTTACAAAGTTAATGTCTTTATAGTAATGAAGTTTTAAGGATGAAAGATTAAATCCCTGAAGGTTTACAATCTTGAAAGTATTTTTCACAGAAATATTCCTCTTTTCTTCATTGCAATATTAGGACTACATACCAGTTAAGAAAAATGCCCTGCTAAACTTTCCAACCAAACATAATGCTCATCCAGTTTCACAATGTATTCCTACTATACCGTTATTTAAGAGAGTTCTTTTATATTCTGCAGACTAAAAGGATAACCTGAAATCATTTACCTCATGTTGCACCTAAATATGCATTTAACCTGAATAATTATTTTATGGCCTATAAATCACTTATGAGATACAGAACTGTCATGGTTTAACCTCATCTAGCAATTAAGTACCACATAGTCAGTTAGTTGCTTGCTCACTTCCCCCTCCTCCCCCAGTGCAGGCAGAGGGTCAGAGGAAAAGACAAGGAAGCTCATAAAGTTGAGATAAGAACTATTTAATAATTGAATATAAATGAAAATTATAGTGGTACTATTAATACTAACAACACTACCACTAATATAATTAAAATAACAGAAAATAGAACTTATGATACAATTTCTCACCACCCACTGACCAACATCCAGCCAGGTTCCAGAGTAATAAGAATCAAAGCCTGAGAGCCCCCAGAACCAGAGCCCCAGGGCCACAACCCAACCGGGACAAAAGCCAGCCAACCCCCCAGTACACTAACAAACAAACTTCAAGAGCTAACAACAGAGATAATGACCCAGCTATCAAGCCAGCCCAAGTCCTAACAACCCCCCTGCCAGGCCACTTCCCACATCAGCACTGTGCCTCGAGCCTGATGTACCATGGAATGAAACACTTCCTCAGCTGTTCTGGGCCAGCCAACAGCACTGTGGAGAAAAGGAGCTCGTTCCTGCTTGAAACCAGCACAAGAACTGGTATCTAAAAGGTACAAACTAGAAAGAAAAAGATGGTTCCTCATTCAGGCCAAGGACATTTAACTCGAGTGAGATAGCCAAATAAATTGTATATTGACTGATATTATTAATTTATGGGAACTTCAACATGTGACTCACAGGGGGAAGAGGGAATGCTTTAAAATGCACTGGTAGAACCAAAACTCACTGTTGTACTGGGATTTGACTATGATTACAAAGTTATAAGAGGACGAAACTAACACCTCTTTCCCCACCCATGTAGAAATTTATATGGGGGGATTGCAGGGGCCAAATGGAAACCCTTCCCAAGATAGGACCCTTAATTTAACACAATATGGAAATTTAGTGGCTCCATTTTTATCTTTTTGCTTTGGGATTTCTGTCATACTTGCTATTAATGCATGCTATGTAAAGCAAGATGAGCTTCAGCTAATTTCACTATTACAAACTATCTGTTTCTGTAACATTTCCACTAAATCCCAGGGAATTTACTGACTCCCACAAATACAATTCTAAGAATTATCCCACTCAGATAGTAAAATACTAATCCCCTTTTGACAAAAGACTGGTCAGACCTTATGATTGTGGCCACTAATCATCACATTAAAGCAATTTTTAACCACAGCAGATAATTGCACCTATTTCGTATCTTAGTGAAATTTTTTCAGAAATTCCTTCCTGAAATAAAGACTAGGAACTGAATATGTTGACTTTGCTTTTAGCTTAACTTCAACTAAATGAAAAAAAGAAAGACTCAGGTACAAACTGGGTGTTTGTTAATGGAAACTAGTAAGGAGTTCCAAGCAGTAAAGATTTTAAGAATGCTAACAGCTTCATAACACAAATAGCAGTGGTAAAAACAACAGCTAAAAAATTGAAAACAAGTACTATTTATTAATGTATTTCTATGATTTGGTTGCCTCCACTTGCAGGAAACTGAGCTCTATGACCCAGCAAGTCCCATTGCACCCTCTGTCCTTTATTAACTTGTATTTATTCAGATATAGCCTTTTAAAAGAAGTTGAACATCAACAAACCGAAAGTGGAGTAGTACAAAAGGCCCAAAGGAAGGTTTTAAAAAAGTAATGAAAATCTATGTAGTTTATGGGTTTCTAGGGAAATCACAGCTCTAGCTCTCTGTAAGTTAAAATATAACAATTTCATCTTTAATAGCTTTTGTGCAATTCCAGACAGCTTTAGGTGGTACAAAAAAACCCAAATTTTGCATTTTCCTATGATTTGGCCTCACAAATTATGCCTCCTGATGCAGTATGAATAGGATTACTATATAAACATACATGTGCAAAGGTCTTTAATAAGTAGCTAACCTTTCCAGAGGAATTAGAAAGCTAAGTCTGTACTAGATCCTTACTGCAATCACTACAGATAAACCTAAAGGAGAGTATATGTAACATGCTGATGCGTAGGCTGGTTTTATATGTCGGTGAAATCTACACCATGTTGAGTTTAAGGTCTCTACATAAATTTCTGATGTGTTTCAATCCAATCACCTCCTCTCTCAGATGAGAAATGCCTAAAGCACTGCCCTGCAGCAGTATTTTACAGCAGAATCTCCACACACAATACTGTCTTTCCTTAAAGAGCCTGTTAAAGCTGTTTTGCTGCATGTTTTAGAAATAGCAAACTACCATCCAACCTTGTAAGCCCATACACTGATTACTGCGTAAGTATATCTTTAAAGACATGTACCTGTACACACACATACGTAGTATGCTAGTCAATACTACAAATTAGGGATTGCTAACTGTATCCTCACTCAGCCACCACAACCTTTCACAGTATGTCGTGGGCATCAAGCTTGTAGGCATTGTGTAGACATTAACCCAGATCCCATTCCTGTTTCTTGCTTGTCCAGACAACATTTTATAAACCACCCCTTCCCAAAAAGTCAGTTACTGTTTGTACTATCTCATTCAGCATTTATCTCAAGAAATAAATGAACAACACAGGAGGTGTGGAAAGAATGTGAACAGATAAATGGTAACAGAAACAGTTAATGAACCATATTATCATTTTGAGCTTGAATAGTTCCTCAACACCCCCACTAAACAAAATTAGTCCTCTCCATTCCATCAGATGCTCTGCAGTGCCTCAAGGTAGGTTGAGCAATAAATAGATCCAGGGTTGGGAGAATCAATAGTGACTAAGAAGAAATTTAAATGTAATTTTCAGAATTGTCACTGAATAGATTCTCTTCAACACATTATATTTTAGTTTATTTTACTTGGCAATACAGAATTCCTTCTGTACTGTATTTTCATTATGGTTTACTCTTGAAACTAGTATTAGGAAGTTATCCTCTGTGTAACAGCCAGCTTATTATCTCTCTTGAGATACTTATATCTTAAATAAATATTTTTTGGATTAATGAAAAGGTTACTTGTTTTATTCACAACAGATTTTAAATTGAAATTCCATACCTACAGAATATCCAAAGTCCCACAAGCCACAGACACCTTAACTAAACTGATTACAATTGGAAAAAGGAAAGAAAAACAAAAGTAGATAAAACCTTTAACTTAAAACAAAAGAGGGTGTCACAAGATCAAAACCATTCCCTCAATAATATTATCTGGTATAACATAGCAACTTATGACATTCTTTTCATGGAGATTAGAACAGGTGGATTTGACTCGAAGGACTTAGCATTCATCTGTGTTCTGCGAGACATAATGTATCCACAGAGGATATGTTCCCTTCACCCTTGCACACTCTTTTCCCAGTCCTAAAGATATTATTACATTTTGCAAACCCATTCCTTTTTTTTTTTTCCTGTTAGTGTTTTTGGTTGGTTGGTTTTTGGTGGGGGAGAGGGGAGAGTGGTGGTTTTAGTTTGGTTGTTGGTTTTGGGGTTTTTTTTTTTTTTAACACCACACTTGAAAGCACCAGTGAACACCATACTGTGTTTCATATGCATAAGATGGAGAAACAGGAGTAAGATTTTGACCAGCTGACAGCCAACACAGGGAGAAAGAGGCAGTGACAGCTCCAGCTGTTCATATCTTAAGTGCCACTTATTTCTTAAATGATTGTCAAATCATCATGAAAAAATAGGGAAGTAAAATAATTCTACAGCTATGCTATTAAGTAAAATTGTCACTTTGGTATTTAACATCAGTGAATTTACCCTAATTGAAAAAAATAAATAATTAATTGCATAATTTCAGCTTTTGGTTAATGTTAATCTTTCACTATAGCTTTATTTTTCCTTCTTCCTTTAATTTTCTTGTAGATTAAAAATTGAAGGTAATAAATAATGTAATAATGACTAAATAATTTAAATTATTACCGTAGAAAAATATTTTATATAAGGAAAAATAAAATCTCAAATTTTAAAGTTTCTTCTGTATGCGACTAAAAGTCTGAAGGTCCTGGATTTTCAGGCTTCTCTCTTTGGGCTTTAAAGGAGTGTCTAAAACATAACTCAAGTGCATCTCTTCTGCACATTATTACAATGAACCATCAAGGGACATTTTTTTTAATCCAGATGTTCTGTTGCAATCTCTTTCCTACAGTTTCTAGCCTATGCACCCCTTTCACTGCACTGTCATACAAGTTAGCTGGAAAGTTTAACCACATCACCTTATTCCAAGCTACAGTGACTTTCTCTTAATTGGATCTAAATATTTAATAAGCTAAGACTGTAATTCCAGAAAATATAGTCTGTCACCAAATCTTAGTCTTACAGACAGACAGACTTTACAAACTAAGAAAGCTAACTAGTCTTGAATATCACTGTTCGCTACATCCTTTTCCTTATGAAACTACAGTCGGGACCCTGCCCAAGTGATCAAAAATTTTGCCCCTCTAAATTGATCATACTGCATATTTTTCAGTGAACTATACTTAAATGAATTATTTCATAAAAGTGTTACCTCTTATTTCATATTAATTCTTACTTTTATGCTGAGAATCTGGTGAGATATAGATCTGTATTCAGAATTTCTACAATATGACCTTTCATGAATTTGATTTACTGAAGCCTCAGATGTGATAGTTCCCATTCGCACGCTTTGTTTTATATGGATGACATTTTCCCTCAAACATTAACCTGCCATTTTATTGTCTCCCAGCAACCTTCAATATGTTTCATAGATGGAACAATTTTGACTTGTCACAAAGTAAAAATTGGCCCACAAAAATTTAGCTTTAGTAAAGAAAACCCATTTATGCTCTTTTTTGCCCTTGTGAGAGCATAACTTTACATTAAGCCTCCTGTCATTTTTATCATAGATTTTTATGTAGGATATGTGTTTTACATGAGTCTGAAGGGCCTTTCATGTAGTACTGCATGTCATTGGTAGCTGTTAAGGTATTATTTATAGAACTGTATCTAAAAAACAAACGCATGAAAATTCTTTTGCACTGTTCCATTGACTAAAAACCATGAACCAGTTAATTACTTGAGCTCTATGAAACCACTGACATGCTTTCCTTTATAGTTGTCTAATATGGTTACTGACATATACTCTGGATGTCTTTCTGATCTACATAAGCCACCCAAAGAATTAAGGAATTGCTAAGACAAAATACATAAAAATACTGCAGTGGGGGGAAATAGTTTCATATTCCTTCTTACATCGTAGAATTTTTACGTGTCCAGGAGAATCACTGCAAAACCAAAGGCTACGTCAGAGACTGTAATTTCTTTTGTATCATCACCAACAAGAACATTGAGCCACTGAAGAAAAAAATGATGGCTAGCACACCATCCAACAATTCTTAGTAGAGCTCTTATGTCTCAGAAGACAAAAGTGCTGCAAACACATACCCAGCCACTGTCTGCCGTCAGTGCAAAGGACATAGCAGATCAATTGGCAATTCTCTGGCTAAAGCATTTGTCAGTGGGAATAAGCCTCTTTTCTTCCATAATGAACTTCTGATTTCTACTATTTTGATTCTATTCTTATAGGCAACACAGGTGCAAACCTGGTTTTCATCATTTAACTCCTTTCGTGAATCAGTAATATCCATCATGGGTTGTGCTGCTTCAATATTTCACAAAAGGTAGACACAAATAGACAATTACTTTTCCTCCAAAAACAAAAATAATCATTATGCTATAGAAACACATGTGTTAGTAGAACCTGTTAAGAAATACAATTTATTATTTTCGTTTAATATTTGTCTTTAAAATAAAGGCGCACCAGATATTACAAAAAATTGTAAAAAATTACTTGAGATTCACAACAGACCACCTTTGCCTATAATGAAAATACTTCTGTAAAATATATAGTTTGAATATTTAGTAAGCTACTAATTTTTTAGTAAGCACTACTAACCTTGAAAACTAAGACATTGATCATCTTAAGACATCTTGCTCCTCTTCTCCGACAACCAGTACAAAACATGCATTTGCCTGCACACTAAATACCTAGCTGATTGACACCCTACAGCTCAGCATGCTGATAACTCAGATGTCAAATATTTTATAAAAAGTTATTAGAAAAAGTTCAGAGGAAAAATGTCCCGAACTATGACTTAACTATATCCCATATCAATTATCACTGTACACCTTTCGTATTCTAATATTACTGAAGTTGCTTTCTCTGTAACAGGTTAATGAGAAGGTATACCATCCTTAAAATAAAAAAAAATAATTCCTTAAAAAATAAGAAAAATCATATATACATATATAAAGAAGCCAGATATTGCAATCTAGACCCATATTTTCAGTGAAGAGTGAAGCACAGTTGAGTAAAAGCAGTTTCAATGTTCTCCTGAAAAATCTCTGGCTAATACTTTGGAAAGATGGGTAAAATCATTTTCATTTTGAGGCAGAAGAAGGGATCTTCCCCAGAATGTTCTGGTCTCAGACTGCTGTACTGCCCAGGTGAACTACAAGTTGTCCTGCGCCTTTC
>NW_010226096.1:17468-24255 GCF_000690775.1 Eurypyga helias
CTACGAGTCTGAAGTTTTTGCTACTGACTCACCAAAAACACAGTTCTCAGAGAAGTTCTTTTGTTTTCTGGCATGAATTGCCCCTTTGGTCAGTTTGGGTCAGCTGTCTGGACTGTGCCCCCTCCCAGCCTCTTGTGGAGAAGCAGGTAGGAACACAGGGGCAGTCTCAGAAACTGAAAAAGTCCTTGGCTTGCTATAAACATTCCTTAGCAACAACCGAAAACATTAGTTTGTTATCAATAATCTTCTCAGCACAAACCCAAAACCCCCCCTCATGCTAGCTACTGTGAAGAAAATTAACTCTATCCCAGCCAAAACCAGCACACCCTACTTATTCATCAATGACAAAAAAATCTCTAATAACAAAAATAGGATTATGAATGAGACATCTGCAGTTAAATTCATTGTCTAAACAACAGCAGAGGATTCTATACATTTGGACTTTCTGTTGTTGTATTTAAGAAGTTAGTTCTTTCATGCAGGTAACAATGAAAATAATTATCTCCTTTTCTACTGAATGTATATCTTGGTGTCCTCATGTGTTGATCATTGGTTTTCAAAAGCAAGTGCTAAATTTTCATCCACATGAAACACCTAGCTGTTGTACAAAGGAAATTGCTTTTCAAATCCACAGAGAAACAGATTCTGAGCTCAAGATCATAAAGGTGGGAAACAAAGGGACTATAAACAAATAAATAACAAATGAGATTAACTCCTCTACGTTCCTGCCCGTAATAATACAGTACCAATGCTGGTAACTGCTTCACAGAAAAACATTTACGCTACACTACTCTCCCTAAACATTCATCATGCCACCAGCCAGTGATGAGAAGGAGGTGCCAGGCCTATCAGCACTACTGCTCACCACCATCTGCCAGTAGAAAACTAGATTTTATGTATATATTTGCCTAGCACTGATGCTGACAGTATACATGAATTTGCATTCAGCTCCACAGAAATGTCATTTTAGGGAAAAGGGTGGACACTTAGGAGTGTCAGGCTATCGATCAAAACAAGGGAGTGTGACAGCTGTGTTGAAAAAACACAGCTATGTAAAAACCAAACAAACCAACCCATTTCAATATTCACAGTAAAAATGACAGAATTAAAGAAGAAGATAGTGAGTTCAGATCAGTAGGCTTAATCAGAGAGATACTGGAAAGAATAAGAAGGAAATTACTTAGAAAATTGAAAGAATTCTGACTGGTTCTCAAGAACTGAATGTCAGATATTTTATACCTGGCAAATCAATAAATAAATAAATATTCACATAAGGTTGAAAAAGAACATATATACATAAAGACGAAAATAGAACACCACAAAACATCTAAAATGACCGACTGCTACTGAAATTTGCAGTTATATCAACATTCCCCTAGGCATTATGGTTCAAAACCTTGGCTTTGTTTTATTCTGGGGGTTTTTTGAGGGAAGAAAGGTAGGGTTTGGGGTTTTGTGACTGGGTTTTTTGGGTTTTTTTTTCAGTGTGAGGTTTTGTTTGGTTGGTTTGGGGTGGGTTTTTTATTGGGGGGGGGGATTTTTTTGTGTAGTTTTTTGTTGGTTTTGTTTTTAATGTATGCTTTATAGAATGTTTTTCCTGGCAAAGGCAGATCCAGTTCACATCAAGGAGTTGTAATATTACCCAGGAAGGGTTCAAGCATCCAGCTAATAAAGTTTCCTTTGAGTAGCAGCAAACTTCACCAGGAAATATCCACCTAACATGAACCTCAGTGAAGTTCAGCACCGTACGCACTCCTGGCCTTGAACTGACCGTGGCCTGGGGACGAGCCACATCAGTGTCATCCCCTTACAGACAGATGGCTGCTCCTCAGTACCCGCTCCTCCACCTCAGTGCATAGGGACATCTGACAGCCGACTACCCAGCCATGTTTACCGTCTCTTCAGTTTAAATAAATCACTCTTGTCAATAGCGATCGTTATAATGCTACCCTTTCCTGTCTTAGGGAATATAAAAGGCACATGGGACTCTGAGTTGAGATCTTAGCCATCAGGGCTGTTTTCATACCAGAAAGTGTATGATTTTTCCCATTTCCCTCTTTGCTTTTTGCAGCGGTGCCTTTGATCAGGGTGACCACTTGCTGCAGGCACACTTGCTGCTTTGTGCGTCTTTTTATTTCCCAGATGGCACAGTATTGCTCATGAAGCTTTGCAAAATTACAGTATACATGTTTCTTCTCCCTCAAAGCTCCAGAAACAGACTTGTAAAAAATAAAGTTCAGATTTTCTGAGGATGAATTTTTACTACTTGAACTCCTGTCACTCTTCACACACACTGACCATGAGCCTTTCCCTCTGTCAACCCCTGATCCCTCATCCTTCCCCACACTATCCCACTTCTAACGGTCCTTAGAACCAGCAGCAATACCACTGCTGCCCTCTGTGATCATAAAATAATTTCAGACTGTCCACGAGCATTTAGTGCTGAAACATGACAGAAGAAGTGCCAATTGTTCAAAAGATTATGCAAGTAATATAAAGACATTTAGAAGATTTCATATTCGGGGTGAGGGGAGCAGAACTGTTAGAATTGCTTGATCAGCAACATTTTATTTCCCTGCAATAGCTGATACAGCTGAATTAGTGAAATTATCCTTATTCAAAGATCATTCTAGCAACTTATGAAATTATTAAACCACTGCTTGCTCATTTATTATTTCTGTATTCCCATTTATTTTTACTGAAATCCTAAAACAAAATTACTGCCAAAAATATAGCCTTTTTATTTCTCATAATAATCCAGATTGATTTTACCACCATAATATTTAAACACATTTTATTTCCTAAGGCATTAAATGTAGTTTACGGTTAGCTGCAATAGAGTGCCTAACATCAAAAATGTTGGGCATTCAGCTGACACAAACTGATTGTGAATTTTTTTGTAAAATTACTTATATTTTCCCCCCTTTGTACTCTAATTCATCTTATATATACATAGGAAATGCAATTATAACCAAAAGAATATAATTTTAATCTATTTAATTTTATGCATTTATATCTCTAATTCAATAATAATGTAATAATATTAATTTACTCCCATAGAGACTTGGATTTAGAATAGGTTAGTTCATTAAACCTCCACTGGAGAAGAAATCATATCAGCCAATTGAGTTATTTGGGTTTTCTACAGTCTGCCACAGGGATATAGGAATGCTACAATGGCTTAGAAAAGTGATTTTGGCAAAGATGAATACACAGATGCACACGTTATAGCAACACACTATAAACTGCAATAGATAGAAAACTCTCGTAAGGTGAAAGTGATCTTGAGAAACAATACCTGGGCAACTTGTCTTAAAGTCACACCAACATCTCTAAGATATTCTGGGTCAGGACTATGCTAAGAAATAGGCTTTAGCATTGTAATGCTAGATATTAACCACCTTTTTGGCACTCTTGCAATCTTCTGTTCTTGGGAAAAAAAAAAAAAAAACCAAAAAACACCCACACAAAAACCCCAGCCATTTAAAATACTTTTGCTCAGTTTTAGCAATTCTTATCTTTTTCACGAAACTTTTAAACAGACTATATGCGTAGAATAAAAGTGGAAATAATCTTAACCAGTCTGTAATCACAAAAACATTGAATGATTTTTAAGATTCTTTTACAAAACACCAGAGGTAGATATTGTTCTTTAAATAACCTACTAAATTTTGTAAAGCTAAATCATTTATGAACTAATACAGATAAATTCAACTTATGTTCATCTTTGAAGTTCCTTCTTTTATTCAAGATCTGAAGGAAGATTTCACCTGAAAGCTTATTCTATTTTTTACCTGAAAGCCTTTGTTCTCTTTTCCAAATAAAATTGTTTATAAGGAAAGTTTATCCAAAGAAAATAAAAGAATAGCCTCTGCCCAGAAATCTTATCTTGAAATAGAAAGAACATTTTAGACTCTCAAATATTTTTCTGTTAATATAACAGCCATGAAATTATAATTATGGAATACAGTGTAAGAACACAGGAATAGCCTCCCTGACCCAGGCCAAGGCTTGGTGTCATTGTTTCTTACAGGCACTTGTAGATGAGCATTCAGGAAAGAGGAAGAACAGACCAAACATATATGACCTTCCTTTGGACTGAATAGATCTGACCATTCAGTAGTCTTCAGTGGATATGTATTTTTTTTGAAATACCTTGTCCAGTGGCTGTCATCTCACATACTATTTCACCAAATTTAATATCTGATCTCCCCCTTCTCCCACCCCAAAAAGCAGCAGAACACTGTCATTAGAACAGATATCAGAACTATATGTATTACTCAGTTTGTCAGAACAAAGAACAGAGAAATGAGGGCTCCTGCATTTACAAGCCAGAGTTTAGAAACATCTCTTCATGTAGTGTCCAGCCATTAACTTCTGTATGCTGAAGAGCCAATGAATTTCACCTGAAAAAGCTTTAGCTACAGAAAGACATCAGGAGTAAAGCCATAGAAAATATATTATGGAATATTAATAGCTAGTCCACATTTCAAGATCCAGAGAGTGCAAAGGTGACGCTAAATACATGGTCATTTTTCTATCCCTATTATTTCTTCTCATTCTCTTCTCATTGAAAAGCGAATTTTTTCATGGGTATTTGCTTCAGACACCAAACCCATTACACTGCAGTTTTACCAAATGCCAATACTGAACTGATTTGCTTATGAATTTTGGCAGAATTGGCTGTTGCAGAACACATTTCCAGGAGTGGTTATCAATCGAGGAATATAAATATATATATATAAATAAAAAATCAGCACAATAGGGAGAGCAGCTACGTGCTCATACTATGGGTTAACAACTATTTGCCTAATGAGAATATTTACACCTCAGGGGAGGAAAAATGAAAAGAATAAAATTAAAAAGTCAACTGAAGACCAACAGCAAGAGTCCCTGAATACTGCAAGTTGACGTGGATTGCTCCATAATTGAAAGCCTGGTAATGGCATTTTTTTTCCACAGAAAATAGCAATGTTTTCTTAGTTCTCACAGATTATGGACACTGATTATAATGTCAGTTTATGTAAGTTCCCATGAACTATACATGTTAAGAGGTGGAATAATGAATATTCCAGGTGTTCACAGAACTGTAGTAACAGTCTTTAATAACAAAATTTTGAGTACTGCTGTTAATACAGCAGTAATACTAGTAAATAGTAGGCATTCATTATAAAACACGATGTTCCCAAAGACATTCCACTAAAGTTATTTAATCTGTACAAAAAAATAAACTGTGGGAAACCCTTTTCAATTACCACACCTGTAATATTTCCTATTGCTTTTAAAAAAAATAACAACAATTTTGGGCTGCCACATCATGTGCATAAGTTGTTATTACTCCATTTAATTGAAAGGTGATTTAGTAAAGGGAAATTACACATACACACACTGTATTTCTGAGCTTTCACTTATTCCTACTCATTATATTCAGCTCATTTTGACTTATACTGCCAGTAGACCTTCCAATATACACATTTGCAAAACCAAAACAGGTATAGATTCAAATCTTTAACAAGTGCATAGTTAGACTATCAGGTTTAAAAGGTGGAAATAAATTCACGTGTATCATAACCAATATCTTAATCTAAATTAGATCATAATCTTATATCACTGTAATATCTGAGTGCTCTTCTAGAGATAACTCACAGAAAAATTCACCATAACCAGACCTGCAAAATTATCCAGATGAACAGAGAACTGAAGAAAGCACTGGAAGGGAAATTTCCTTGACATAAAAGAAAAAGCCTCTCTGGACAAAAGGGCCAAGTATAGTAAAAAAAAAAAAAAAAAACTCTGATTTGCTGAGGGTTTATGATGAAATTTTCATATCTCTGAATATTTTGTTCAGTTAATTTGTGCTTCTTGAATATGGATTATGGAGTTAAAAAGCTGTATATTACTAGAGGAGAGAGGAGAAAAAGTAGGCAAAGTCTAAGATCACAGTAGCTACTGCAGAGTAATTTGTGGAGCTCCAGTGCACGTTTTGCCTGTCATCCATCACCTGCCTTAAACTTGTGTTTCCTTGCTTATTAGGATTTCAGTGATGATGGTTGCCTGTAGAGTAGAGAACTATGTGTGGTAATCCTCACAGTTTCTGTAAAATGGGAATACACTTTCTATCATGGAAGAGAAAGCTGTACAGCAACCAGCAGAAACTAATATGTTATCAGCCAAGAACATTCCATTCATTTCTCCAGTAGCATTTTTCCTAGAGATTCTCTCTCAGAAAGCCCTCTTAGCACAGTAACAAAACAGTCATTCTTTGCACCAGTTTTGCCATACCCAGCAGTTTCTGACAAATTGGAAGTGCACCCTTAAGAAACCAACCCTCCAGTGGGCAGTCACATCACCTGAACCCTGCCCTCCAGCTTTCACTGGTTGATGCCAGGGGTCAGTTACAAAGAGAAGTAACATCAGTCAGGGGAGAGCAAACTTACTAGATCTGCATCTCATGTCCTGAGTGAAGAATAAGTAGTCTCTCCTTCACATTTCATAGAATCACAGAATGGTTTGGGTTGGAACGGACCTTAAAGATCATCCAGTTCCAACCCCCCTGCTATGGGCAGGGACACCTTCCACTAGACCAGGTTGCTCCAAGCCTCATCCAGCCTGGCCTTGGACACTTCCAGGGATGGGGCATCCACAACTTCTCTGGGCAACCTGTCCCAGTGCCTCACCACCCTCTCTGTGAAGAATTTCTTCCTGATATCCAACCTAAGTCTCCCCGCTTTCAATTTAAACCCGTTGCCTCTTGTCCTGTCACTACAGGCCCTTGTAAAAAGTCCCC
>NW_010226097.1:0-3792 GCF_000690775.1 Eurypyga helias
CCAGACCTTCATCCCAAGGAACCTTGTCAATAAATACCCTGAAGAGGCTAAAGTCTGCTCTCCTGAGATCCAGGGTAGCGAGCTTGCTGCGCACTCTCCTCACCTCCATATGGATCTCAAATGCCACCATTTCATGGTTGCTGCAGCCAAGGCTGCCCTTAAGCTTCACATTCCCCACCAGCCCCACCCTGTTGGTGAGAACAAGGTCCAAGATGGCACCCCTCCTCATCAGGGTCACTTAGATGGCATCCCTCCTCATCAGCTCCTCTATGACTTAGATAAGGAAGTTGTCATCAATGCATTCCAGGAACCTCCTGTCTTGCTTGTGCCCTGCCATGTTGTCCCCCCAACAGAAATCATTGGGATGGTTGAAGTCCCCTGTAGAGGGCCTAATCCACTTGCTCATCCTGGCCAGGTGGCCTGTAGCAAACTCTCACTACAGTATCTCCTCTTCCTGCCCTCCCTTTAATCCTGACCCATAAGATCTTGGTCAGCTCCTCATCCATTCCCAGGTGTAGTTCCACACACTCCAGCTGGTCTCTGACACAGAGAGCAACGCCCGCCTCCACATCTTCCCTGCCTGTCCTTCCTGAAGAGCCTGTATCCTTCCATCCTAACACTCCAGTCATGGCAGGCCTCCCACCATTCCTCCAACATGCCAATGAAGCCATAGCCCCTCATGTGTGTGCACGCCTCTAACTCCCCTTGTTTATTTCCCATGCTACATCTTTGCTGGCTAATGACAGCACGCAGAAGGTGCAGCCACAGCTCAGACTGCCAGGCCAGGTAGAACCTCAGGGCAAGTGTGTCTTAAAGAATGCCCCAAATTTTCCCCGTTGAATATCTGCTGGGCACACCAGAGCCTTGCCTGGGGAAAGGAGTGTGAACATGTAACAAATGTGAACTCAAGGTGTATGTAATCCTGTGCACCTGGGTAGAAGACAGCCACAGAAACCCCTTTGTCCAAGTGAGTATTTAAAGCTCAGCACCTTTTCTAGGAAAGAATCTGCCTTCAGAAGAACAATTAAATGCATGTCAGAATTTGACTACCGCATTTCATATTGCAGGAAACGCAGCTATACCTGGTTCCATTCTCTAGCATATGGCTTGTCAGCTCAAAAATATTGTTTGTCCAGAATGCCATGTCATCCACTCCTCCGAGGAAATACTCATGAAATTTCTCCACCTGAAATGGCGATTTGCTAGCATATGTTGGAAAAAGCTAAGAGAAAACAACATACTTAGTAAGATGGATTATGTTTTCTTCCTGCTGTATATTCGTTTTTATAAAGAAAACAGAAGACCAACCTTAGCAACAGCAAGCCTTTCTCCATGCCTGAAAAAGAAAAAAATTCTTCAGAAAAAAATTTGCTTCATATTTAATTTTTTAAACAGTTCTTTTCAAGGTTTCTGTATGGTAAATACTATGCAGGACATTACGTTTCTTTGTTGGCTGTTAGCGTGAGAATTAATGATCTTAACTTTATTGCTGCCTTTAACTTGGAGGGATTCACAGTGTTTGTAAATGCTGCATGACTATTGATAATTAACTGAAATAAAAGATACAAGTAAGCTGTTCAGGGTATTCAAAACCAGACACTGCCAAATATCAAGTCTCTTTTGAATTATTCTTGGACTTGAAAGGATCTCCAAAAGGTGTAGGTAAGGAGTCTACTCAAGTTTGTATAATACTCCTTCAGTACATGAAAACTACATTGCTAGGATGCCACAACGCAACAGCACTTAAAAACACAGCTGTTCTCACATAAATAGGCCTAAAGATGTTAAATGCATAAATGTGTTAAATAACTATGATGCTGAATCTGTGGTGAAATAATGAATTTAACAGTCATTAAGCAGTCCAAATTTGTATTCTATCCAATAAAAAAAAAAATTAGGTGTTGTTTGATTTTGGGGTCTAGCAGGGAGTCTATATTCCTGTTCTACGTACATTTCTGAGCACGCTGAATTTCTGTGGTGAGGGGGTTTGGCAGCAGGGAAGGGCCACCTTCCCTTGTGAGAAGTTTTAGGGAAAAGCTTTCCCCTTCCCCTGCTCCAAGTCGGACCCGCCTCTGGCCACGGCCGAGCCAATCAGCGCCTCTGTAAATTAACATATTTAAGATGGAAAAACATTTTAAAAAAGAAGTAGCAAGTGAAAGAGAATGGAGAGAATCAGTGTGGAGAGAGAAGTGGGCCGTGAAAGAGACAACAAGGCAGACTCCAAAAGTCAGTAAAGAAAGGCGGGGAGGAGGTGTGCTGCAGCAGAGACCAGTGGTGAGAGGGCAGACTGTCACCCTGCAGCCGTGGAGCATAACGGGGGAGCAGAGACCCGCCTGCAGCCCGGGGAGGATTCCATGCTGCGCCCGAATAGCCCGTGACTCTGTGGGAAGCCCACAGAGGAGCAGTCCACTCAAGAGTGCATGCCGGGGAAGGGTCCCACGCCCAAGCAATTAGAGAAGAAAACTGCAGGCTGTGGGAAGGGCTCGTGACAGGGAGGTTCGTGGAGGACTGTCCCCCATGGGAGCGACCCCACACGGCAGCAGGGGAAGAGTATGAGGAGTTTTTCCACCCTGAGGAGGGAGGAGCGGCAGAGCAAGCCTGCAGTGAACTGGCTGGGAAATCACCATCTCCTGCCCCCTTGTGCTGCTGGGGGTGGAGGAAGCATCCTGGAAGAAGGCGGGGGTGGAAGGGTTTTTTTAAAGGTCATCGTTGTCCCCATGGGAGCGACCCCACACGGCAGCAGGGGAAGAGTATGAGGAGTTTTTCCACCCTGAGGAGGGAGGAGCGGCAGAGCAAGCCTGCAGTGAACTGGCTGGGAAATCACCATCTCCTGCCCCCTTGTGCTGCTGGGGGTGGAGGAAGCATCCTGGAAGAAGGCGGGGGTGGAAGGGTTTTTTTAAAGGTCATCGTTGTTTTGGCTCTCATCATCTTACTCTGATTAGATGAGTAACCGATCAAATGGATTTTCTTCCCCAAGTCGAGGCTGTTTTGCCCGTGACTAAAAGGAATGAGTGATCCCTCCCTGTCCTTTCCTCAGGCCACGAACCTTTCCTCGTATTTTCTTCTCCACAATACACCTAGGGCGGGGGGTGGGGTGGGGGGTGAGAGGAGTGAACGAGCATCTTCGTTTTCTTTTGTTGCCAGCCGGGCCTAAAAACGACACTAAGCTAGCGTTTCAAATTGGATTGTCATAGTTTTCCTACATGTGTTTCACTTATGAAAACCCAGACAAAGCTATTCAGCTCACAGTTGGAGAAACAGCAGGTAAGTACAGTCAGTAATTGTGCTTTCAGTTATGAACTCTCTTCCATAAAACTCCGTATAGATAGCTGCTAGGTCTTTGACAGGTACATACCTAAAAACAAGACAAAAGTATTTTAAGAAGAGTTTTTCCCATATCACCTGATAAAATATTTGTTTCTCTAGTAACAATAGCCTGTTTCAAAATACTTTAAATTTCAAAAGACTATAGATGATCATGAAGAGTTAAAAATGCCAGAAAGACCAGGACTGCAGATGCAGTTACTCTCTGCACAACACTCTTCTCCTTTTTAGGTTCAACCTCCGAAACCTGTAGAACCATTCCCTTATGGCTACTGCTGGTAGTTTGCACACTCCCTACACTGGTTCCCTGGCTTGGTGATCACATAATCTTGGGGGATGTCCTCCAACTCTCCGCTGTACCCTTTGCCAAACAGACATTTCCCACACATGTGCCAGTGTGTTAATAATGAACTGTGCCTTCTACACCTAGATGAACTATACCTTACTTAAACTGCGTCATTTGAGTTG
>NW_010226097.1:3830-9641 GCF_000690775.1 Eurypyga helias
TAAAAACTGTGAGAAAATTGTGTATATCTAAAACTGCTGCTGCTTTTTATGTTTTTAAAACTTGTCTGAATTCCACAGTATCTATAACTCTAAACATCCTCAACTTTCAAAACTTTAAACAGAAATTGAGATTTATCTAACAAATTACTAGGGCATTCTAGCAAATATTTTTCACTGATTATATATGCATTTGCTTATAAGATAAATAATCTTTCTTGCTGTGTTCTTATATGTAAAATCTTTTTTTCTGTTGTTCTATCCTTCCAGTTCTTCATGTCAAGGAACAGTAAATATATATATAAGGAATGTCAAACTTGGAAAAATTCCAATAGCTGCAAGGGTTTCTTTTGAAATAAATATAAAGGAGGACAGTATTTTGTTAAAACACAGTGAGTATACAGCATAGGCAAAAATAATTATTAAAGAAGGTAACATCATTATCTTACCAACTTGATGCTAGATAACTGAAGTCCAGCTCAAACTGACTCAGTACATCTCCTCCTGCAGATGGAAGAATGAAAAAAAAAAACCACAAAGCCCAACAAACCAAACCCATTAACTATCATGGTTAACATCATGGATTAAGCTATATATGGCCATGCTATCTATGTTTATATGGTAGATCCTCCAGCTGTATATTTAGAATACATAAATGGTTCACCTGAAAGTATGCTGCATATTTTATACTTCCAGAGAATAATGTAAAATTTAAAATCATAGTAGTGACTCAATTTAAACTTTAACATCGTTCAGGCTGTGTTTTGGACTCAGTACAAGTGTCCATATGCTCTATCACTGTGGTGGTGCATTTCTTCCCCTCTTAACTCCTGAACAGCTTTATGGCCTTAAAGATTCCTCTCAAACCTTAGCCATTGTGCAGGGAGTTTGGTGGTTAAGTGCCCCTTATCATATCAAAACACTCTTGCACTGCCAAGGTGGGGAATGGCCAAACTAGGGTTCAGTTGCCTGTTTACGGTGAGGGATGGGAGTGAAATAATTCCTTCCCTGCCAGTCCTAAACCTTATCGCAGGCTGGGTAGATTGGTACCAGCTGGGAATTCCAATGACTGCCTGCCCCAGTTAAGGCTAGGATGTAAAATTATTTATGCCTAAAGTCAATTATCTTGCGACCCTATAAATATCAGTCCCAAGGATGACCCTTGGAGCTCTCCTGGACCACAGCGGGCTGCGCCCAGTGTCTCCCTCTGAGTGCGACGCCGCTCAGAGTTCGCAAACTCTCAGGTTTGTGAAATCAGAGAACAGTCGACACAACCTGGGCTGAAAAACCTCCTTGAGGCTCAACTCTGCCTGCTGACATATGCACCGATATCTGATGTGAATATTTTCACTGAACTGAAGGGGAAATTTTAATAGGTACCTTCATATAAATATATGTATATCTATTTCGATATCTGTCTGTATGAGTGTATGTATACAACTTTATGTTGATAACTTTAACTCTTTGATTAAGTTACTGTACTGATTTACTGAGAGTTAAGGTCTGCTGGGGAATTATATAATCTAATTGTGTGATATATCTGAATAGTGTTAAGGTACTTTGAATTATTTCCGTCCCACGTTGTTGCTATCCCAGAGTTTCACACCAAGCACAAAACTCCACACACTGTGATCCTTTCCTCAATTCCTTAGGCATAAATCGTTGACCAGGTCTGGGACTAGGGGTGGATTCAGCTGCACCCTGGACTTCTCTTTTGTGAGTTTAGAAAGCAAGGGGGTCCACTCTGAACCTCGTGACCGAATGAGAGGAAACTCCCTTACCATCTCTCCTTAACTCATTCCTTTTTTCCCTGGCTCCTTAGATATAAACTGTTGCCCAGGTCTGGGACTAGGAACTTGGAATTATTGCTGTTCCAGATTGTTGCTGTCTCAAAGTTTCGCACCAAGCACGAAGTCTACATACTGTGATCCTATCCCTAATTCCTTAGACATAAACCATTGACCAGGTCTGGGACTAGGGGTGGATTCAGGTGCACCTAGACTTCTCTTTCGAGGTGTTTAGAAAGCAAGGAGGTCTGCTCTGAACCTCATGACCGAACGGAAGGAATTTCTTTGTCCCTTTTCTGTAGTTCATATCACAACAATGCAATCCTGCCTTGATTTTTCTGACTCTGTAAATAATTTTTAATTTGTGTACAAACTGTTTTAATCTGCTGCTAATTTGGTTTTGCCTTTGTATGCTTTTCCATGTTGAATAAGTAGTAGAGCAGACCTTGCCATCAAATTCTGTTAAGTCATGCTTCTCACAAATTCGTATTAAAAATAATAGCTTTTCCCCTAGTATTTGTGATGCTGATCTTTTAAGCAGCCTAAACCACTCAACGTAGCCTCCCTCTTGTGGCAATCACATCTCCTCTCCTGAAACATGGACAGCAGGACAGAGATATCAGGACTTTGCAAGCTATGGAGGAGACTGAGAATATATTGTCCATATGACTCATTCTTGGCTCCTGCATTGCACAGGGTAAGAGTCAGAATTATCCACTGTGGTTTTGAAGGGACTGGTTATTCCAATAGAAGGATCTATGATCAACAAACAGAAACATTACCAAAATCACCAACACTGTGAGCTCCTGAGTATGAACCACGAAAATCAATCTGGAGAAAGAGAAAAACAAGAGAACTGTCTGTTTATTTTACTCATCCTTCCATACAAACATGAGCAGAAACAAATTGTCCAACCAGCCCTGAAGTTTGCAGGTTTCCAACCTGACCAACTTTGTTCTTCTGGAGTTTATGACATTACATCTCTTAAAATATTCCTGAAACTAGGGCTCCAGCTTTTCTCTGCCTTTCCCTCCAGAGTCCAAAGCTAAGCTATCAATTCCAATAAATCCATTTATATCAATAAATAAAATAATACAGACTTACTTCTCCCATGGCCTTTAGAAATCCTTGGTTGATGCCCAGGCTATGCCAGCTAACATCTGCCACCATATGTGAGGCAATTCCAAACAGGAAAGCCACCAGCTTCTCTGTAGCCTACATAACAACAATCCCCTTGGAGTAATGTCAGTGATTTAACTCCTGTCTTTAAGAAGTGGTGATCATTTTATGTTAGTGCATTATGAAAGGATATAGGTGAGAAACTCTTAAAATCCAAGAACTTAGCAGGACAAAGGGTTGACCACTCATTCCTTGATGCTGGAGTCACTTTTTCTGACGCAAGAAGTTTTAAGCAATGTCAGGACAACTTTTGTTCTTCAAGTTAGATGTGTACTGAAGTGTTTTTCTGGACTGGGGACAAATAATTCCAAGGACTGAACCACCTCTGCCACCATGGGTGTTGTGCAAACACACTGAAGAAAGACATTCCTGTACAAGTGGTATTCCTTGTAAAAGTACCTGATTATAGCTCAGGTATGAAATTACTTGTTCCTACAAGCAGAAAAGTTACTTGGAATAAATTTATAAGCAACAGAAATTTCATTTCCCCAGAAAAGACTTCTCTGCATTGAATCACTAAGTGCCAGAAATATTTTAAAAATATATGTAATTGAATCATATATTTTGATGAATTTATGCTTCCTAAGGCTTAATAGTTTACGAGATCTGTATCACCAACAGCCAGTCAAAAGGCAGGCAGGTTTAACTTTTAAAGCGTGCATGCTTTCAAATGCTGCTGCACCTGTATGACTCCTGAGCAGAGAGAACAGCAAATTCTCCAGTCAGTAAAAGAAAACAAGATCTTTTGACAATTTGGTTTTTTCTCTCGTCCTGTGTAGCTCATATATCATAAACAAATCAGCACTAAGTCCAGTATTTACAAGTAAGCTGGTTTTCAAGTGGCAGACACTCACCCAGATCTGACAATAATGCAAGACCACCAATCACGTTTGAAAGTTTGGACCTATAACAAGTATCATAAGCACCACACCCCACTGGAGATAACTGATAGACTTTATATGAAAAGTGTAACTTTTCTGTCTGGTAAAGATGAAAACAGGATTTAAAATTTTCCTGTATCAGCAGAGACTAACTTAAAAATGTGTACTGTTTATATACTTCCCAAAGGATGAAATCGCAACACAAGTGAATGTGAAGAAAACAGGAGAAAGCAAAGTCAAAAGTTAATGGAATTTCATTACCTCTTCCCAAGGATGAGGATAATTCCTTCTGATGTAGTGAATACTTGCACTGAGAAATGGTGACCAGTGAGTGTCTTCAGACACATCATGGAATATTCCTATTGCAATAAAATTAGATCAGGATTTGATGTTTTGGGTTTGGGTGGGGGTTTTTTGTTGTTGTTTTTGGTTTTTATTTTGGTTTTTTGTATGGGGGGAAGAGGTTTTCTCCAGGAAAAATTAATCATAAAGACATTAGATTTTGCAATCCACTTGTATGAGAAAAGCCAAATGGTAAGTATTTTTATATGATTTATACTGTCAAAAGATACACTAGATTTACCTTCTACGGTTGTGGTTTGAAGTACCTGAAAATTTTGTGCCTGCTCCCTTTCTCTGTGCCTCTAAGTAAGTACAATGAAAAATCCACTCCCAAGTGGAGAGGATAAAGACAGCTGACAGAGAAGCTGTTGAGTAAATTAATGCATCAGATTGTATGACAGAAAAGCTAATGCACATGGCAGCCAAATCAACGTATCACACTTTGGGACAGGTATCAGTTTCTACAGGGCAGAGGAGGGCTATGTCATCATCATAATTTTCAACAGAATGGCAAACTTGCCAAGATACAGTCAGTGTAGCAGCAGAAGGATGACAGAGGAAAACAGGAAAAATCAGGTTTTCCTTTAAAGCATCAATTATTGCTCTCACTTGGATTTATGCATAAGAAATAGGGCAGTCTTGGCTGCAGCAACCATGAAATGGTGGAGTTTGAAATCCTTACAGAGGCGAGGAGGGTGCGCAGCAAGCTCGCTACCCTGGATTTCAGGAGAGCAGACTTTAGCCTCTTCAGGGTATTGATTGACAAGGTTCCTTGGGAAGAAGCCCTGGAGGGAAGAGGGGCCCAAGAAAGCTGGCAAGTATTCAAGGACCTTCTCCTCCCAACGCAGAGGAAGTTGGGTAAAAGTAGCCGCAGGCCTGTGTGGATGAACAAGCAGCTCCTGGACAAAGTGAGGCAAAAAAAAGCAGCCTACAATGGAAGGAAGAAGGGACAGGTAGCCTGGGAGGATTACGGGGAAGTTGTCTGAGACGTCAGAGATCAGATTAGGAAAGCCAAAGCCCTGACAAAAATGAACCTGGTCAGGGACATCAAGGCCAACAAGAAGGGCTTCTGTAGGTGCATAGGGGATAAAAAGAAGATCAGGGAGAATGTGGGCCCTCTGCAGAAGGAAACAGGAGAGCTGGCTTCCCAGGATGCAGAGAAGGCCAAGGTACTCAATGCTGTTTTTGCCTCAGTCTTCACTGGCAAGTGTGCAAGCCATACACTCAGAGTCACGGAAGACAAGGGCAGGGACTGGGAGAATGGAGAGCTACCCATGGTCAGTGTGGACCAGGTTTGGGAACACCTGAGGAACCTGAGGGTGCACAAGTCCATGGGACTTGATGAAACACATCTGCAGATCCTGAAAGAATTGGTGGATGGGGTTGTGAAACCTCTGTCCATCATATTTGGAAAGTTGTGTCGTTCTGGTGAAGTTCCCACTGACTGGAAAAGGGGAAACATAACCCCCATCTTTTAAAGGGGAAAGAAGAGGATCTGGGGAACTACAGGCCAGTCAGTCTCACCTCTGTGCCTGGTAAGATCACGGAGCAGATCCTCCTGGAAACCATGTGGAGGCACGTGGAAAACAAGTAGGTTTCTGTTGGTGACAGCCAGCATGGCTGCA
>NW_010226098.1:0-9341 GCF_000690775.1 Eurypyga helias
AGTCCCCACCCGGGGGTGGAAATGGCGTGCGCGGGCCCAAAACGCGACACCTTCTTTTATTCTTGTTTAACCGAGCGCAGGCCTAACAGCTTCTTCCCCATCTGCCACGCCGCTGCCTTCTCTCGTTTTGCCCTAACTGGGCTGTATCACACGGAGTTTCATGACACCCACGGAGGAAGCACAGCCTTGCACAATGCCTGCAGCTGGTTTCACAGAATCACAGACTGGTTAGGGTTGGAAGGGACCTTAAAGCCCATCTAGTTCCAACCCCCCTGCCATGGGCAGGGACACCTTCCACTAGACCAGGTTGCTCAAAGCCTCATCCAGCCTGGCCTTGAAGACATCCAGGGATGGGGCATCCACAGCTTCTCTGGGCAGCCTCTTCCAGTGCCTCACCACCCTCTGCGGGAAGAACTTCTTCCTGATACCTAATCTAAACCTCCCCACTTTCAATTTAAACTTAAATTTTGAATGGGATTTACTAAACTACCACCACTCCCACTCCGTTTTGCTTCTGGTGACGCACACACGTGCAAATGGGTTTTCCAGGCCGCTGAGAGCACCGGGGCTTCGCTACAGCCAGGGTCCAGGCCTGCACCCTCGCCCTGCACATGGAGAGAGCCACCCTCGAATTCTACACGTTGTGCATCCCTACAAACCATTGGAAACGTAATTCTTCCCTTAATGCAGAAGAAAATAGGGTAGAACTTGCTCCTGGCCAATGTCCACCCATGACAAAAAAGGGAGACTTCTCCTTTATTTTGGCTGTGAGATGGCAAGCAAATGAGGGCTTGCCATTAAAATTTGCTCCCCTTGGAGCTGACTGCATTATTTATGATGAGGCACTTTTCCATTAACAGTTGGATCGAGGTCTGTGTGATTACTAACTAGTGCCTTCATCTGAGCACGGCTCTGTATGGTTTCATACACCAGGTAATTAAAGCATTGTGGAGTACACACTGAATATATCCATATGATACCACAGAGCGATTTAGGGCCCTCCGAGGAGAGTCCTGAGATTCTTTGTAGGAGCAAAATGAAAAATTAAATAAATCCATTTGGTATACTGAAGAGCTTAGGAAAACAAGTCTGCCTGCCTGTGAAAACCAGTAGAACAAGTTTGAAGAACCTTTGGAAGCAGTGAATTACAAATTTGCAAAGCAATTGGGAGTGGGGGAAAAACAGAAATAAGATTAGTAGTAAGAAAAAGTTGTGTGGTTGTTTTGTTTTGGGGTTTTTTTTAAGCTTTCTTACTTGGTTGGGTTATTTTAACCATGCACTTTACACAAATAGTCTCCTCTGGACTCCCCCCACCCCCACAGCTGCACCACCCTTCCATTTCGAAATGTTGTGGAAACTCAAGACTTCCAAAACTGATACTAATAAAAGTTCCGAGAGACTTTGAACTGTAAAAAGAAAATTTTTTTTTTTAATTTTAAGAGTAAAGAGATACAGACAGATAGCATTTGGAGTGATGGAATTGTGGGTCTGGTCAGCTGAGCTGGCTACAGACAAAACAGAAGTTGACAGAGGGAAAGAAATTGCAAAAAACCCGCAAGAAATAATTGCAGATTCAACACCTTAAGATACAGATCTTAGGCACAAACAGATAATCCTGGTAGATAATCCGGGAAGGAAAAAAAAAAAAAAAGATTAAATTGGACAATGGTGAGACTCAGGGGAAAGTGCAGCTTCTGATTTTCTGATGACCAAGACACAAATGAAAAGCCAATTTACATGCAAAGGTGCCGTCAGATTTCACAACATCCAATATGGCCAGACCTCAGCCGGGGGAATAATAGCATGGTTTGATAAATTCAGAGATATTTAAATGTAATCACGACGGAGTTCTAGGTAATAATTGTAAAGATACTAACTTTTCCATGCTAATACATAAATCCTACAGCCGAACAGAGGACAGGAATTTGATTTTAGCGTGGGACAGAGGACCGTATCTGAGCAAAGCTTCCCTCCAGGGTACCACTTCTACCAACAGCTAATGTGAGGAGTAGTATCCAGTACTTGTGGGAACGACAGGGGAAGGAGGAGAGGGGAAGAAGAGGCGGGGATAGAAGCAGGAAAAATATGGCAGGCCTACAGTATAATTATACCCTCGTCACTGGTAGGATTTTTAGTCTTTCATTCAAAAGAAGGCAAAATATTGCAAGATCCAAAGTATGACCTGCACGCTTCTTTCCAAAAGGCTGTATGTACCACCTAAAGGAGGTAGCGGTCTTGCATTGACCTCCCTGAGTCACCATGAGGAAGCAAAAACATATAGACACTTCTGATGATAAATATTTTTGTTTGTCTGGTTTTAATCTTAAAAAAGGTTCAAAGGGTTAAACAAAGGGGATTGCCATGAAGTAAGAGGCACAGCCGCTTAGGCTGGGAGCTTTCGTCTGTACACAAAAAACTAAGACCCTGAAGTCAACCTTCAAAAGCAAGGAAGGCATTTGGTTATCAAGTTTATTTGCATAGTACCTCCTATATATAGCGTGACAACTTAGATGACATCATCCTAGTGAATTATTATAGCTAAGGGTCAGATATTACTGATACAATTGTGCAATGCCATAGTTAACGAGACAGTATCAGGATAAGAACCAAACCTTATTTTGTGGTTTTGTATAACTTAGCTTAACATAGATAGCAAATGAACCATGCTATAACAGGATGCAACCTTGCAGGCTGCAAGACTGACAGATAAGACCTAAGAGAGACACAAAGAAGATGAAACAGACCGAAATTTCCTACCTGGAAAAAAAACCCCGCTTCTTTTAGCTTCAGCGTTCTAAAGCTGTAGTCACCTTCCTGCTTAAGCAGAGTCACACTGCAGCACCTGGTTCTAAAGTAGGATGGGAGGTTTGTGTCATGCATGGTTTTCAGTATAGTTTTATGCTTAAATACGAGTTAAGGCTAAGAAAATGAGAAGAAACTTTTAGTAAGAAGATTGCGCAGAAAGTTGTGACGTTTTGAAGCCCGTGCCAACACTGGAAAGCCTGAGGGGGTGGGTTAAACAAATGTCCTTTATGCTTTCTAAATTATTTGCCCCATCTTTTTCAGAATATTAGAAAATACTATTATGTGGGTTTTAATTATTTTAACAGTTTCAATATGAATTTATTTGGATATGGAAACAGTCAGTCCTGATGGGCAAGAGAACGCAATTGATTACAGTGAGAAAGGCAGCATGAGTCTGGTACGTAAAGTCACCAACTTCTGAGCCATCGCGCGCCTCTGTAAACTTCTGTTTGCTCTCTGTGTAGCTTGGAGCACCATTATCACTTTGTCTCTTCTGTTTCATCCATGACTCGGACCCGCTGTGCATCCCGCGGTCCGGGTGCACGCGCGTTCCCGCCACTTTGGAGCCGGCTCTGCATGCGAAGAGAGCGGAGCTGCAAATCCTCGCAAGCTTGTAATGTCTTTGGTAAAGGTTTTGGTAGGCAGTGATTCACATCCAAAAATAAATGTTTTGCAAGGGTGGGCCTGAGGTGTGATTATCTACTTAAACACATAGTAGTCATTTTAACTACTTTTCTAACTTTAAGTTACTGATTTTCATGCATAATTATGTATTCATCCAGATACCTTCATTCTCTGACAGGTAAAATTAGCAAAGTTGATGGTAAATAAAGATAGCATAGTCTCACTATACCGTAAGAATATTAAAGTAAACAGGGGAAGTCTTATCACATGAAATATTTAGACAAAGGCATTTCTCTGATACTGATGTTTCATGTCTCAGTCCCAAAATCCGTCCAGGGCGAGATGCGCTTTCACCTTGGGCCTCTCCGTATCACATAAGATGCCCCTAAAAAGTCAGCCTGGCTGCCACGGCAAAGCTTGCGGGTGCCTTTCGGCAGGGCTGCCGCTCCCCTGGTTGCTTCTCAGCCTGGGGAGATGCTTGGGGTTGCTCTGTCCCACGCAGGGCTCCGCACCTCTCCTTCCTGAACTTCACGAGGTTGCTGCCGGGGCAGTGTTGAAACTCAGCAAGATCCCTCTGGACTGCAGCCTGCTGTTTGCCATGCCAGCGACTTCTCCGGTGTAGCGCGGTGCCCTCCTCAAGTTGCACTCCATGTGGTCATCCAGGCTAGCAGTGAGTCTGCTGGAACACGAGGCCTCGGTATTGATCTTGGAGCCCCCTGCTAGTCACCGGCTGCCACATGCATGTGGTGCCACTAGTTGCTGTTCTCTGAGCCAAGCCTGTGCAGCCCATTTCCAACCCATCTGATCATCCATTCCTCCGGGCCATAACTCCTCAACTCCTAAACGAGAGTGCTACAGGGGATGTCAGAAGCCTTGCTAGGGTCTGGTTAGGTCACATCCACCACTTGCTGATCAGCTGCAGAGTCGGTCAAAGTCAGTTATGCTGGTAAAGCAGTTTGCCTGACTACTTTGTCACATTTTTGGGAAGGAGCTCCAAGGAGATTTGCTTCATGAGCTCCTCAGAAACAGAGGTGAGGCAGGCCATCTATTTCCCTGCATCCTCCTTCTTGCCTTTTCTAAAGAGGAACATAATTTCAGTTTGGGTTTTTTTGGTTGGGTTTTTTTTTTTTTCCTCCTAGTTATCAGGGACTTCCCCTCCTCATTGTGATTTTCAATAGATGAAAGCAATAGTGTTCCTTTACATTAGAATATAGCTAGGAAGTATAATAGTTCCTTTCAGCTCCTTCCTCAAGCCTTCCTCATTACCCAGTAATTTGGGTAGGAGTACTATCTATCCCATCTATTGAAACTGTATCTCTGTGAACAAAGGATGCAAGAATGATTGAACTGAAGCAAAATTAAACAAAAGATTCTGGATAGGATAATGTGGTGGCTGGAACACTTGGCCAGGAGAGGAAGGAGCTGTATTCTCATTCCCCCTGAAAAGGAAATTGTTCCCATTTCCAGGCTGACAGCATTAATTTTTAGGTCATTACAGAACTGCCACCACAATGTATTCCAGTTGCACTTTGGTAGAAAATTGGCTACGGTGCTTTGGATTAGAAAAGGCAATTATCTGCTCCTTGATAAGCAAGTGCCACGACCTGTGCCTTCTTTCAAATAACAACATCTGTCCTGCAGCCACAGAAAAGAGAAGGGAGGAGGTCTGTCTGCACGTACCCTCATCTTAAGTGCAAGTACCATATGTGCATTGAATACCCAAGCCGTGGTGGATGGACGTTTGGTAGCTTAAAACCAGAATTGAGACAAACTCAAAAGACCTGCTGCCTATGCCTGGGAGAGATGATGGGTGGGAAAAGGCAGCAGGTTGGGAAAGCCACTCATAGTGTCTGGCTTACAGCACTCACCAGCTGGCAGCTCACCTTCCTCCCAGCAAAGAGGCTGCGTACACAGGCCTACCCGAGCTGGAGTATCAGCAAGAAGTAATTCATCAATGTACAGCCAAGCTGAGCTGCCAAGAAATGGGTGTTGATGTAGCGCCCTGGAGTGCTATAGTCCGTCCAGCCTTGTGTCACTCCAACTTTGAATATGGCGGTCCCTATAGGGGCATGAATATACTTCAGCTCCCTCCTGACAGGGAGTAACAAGTTACCCAATATTTGTGCAACGTGAATTTCGGTATAACATTGCCATTCTGTTTAATAACAGCTGACAGCACAGGAAGCCAGTCAAAATTAAAGTATAATATTCTGGAAAACAGGTGCTGCAGCTGATAACTTGTTTTGTTGAAGACTATGAGAAACTGGGAAGAATTTAAATGGTGGTGTAAAAATGTATACAGATGAGAAGAAAAAACCCACAGCAGCAAGCCATAAGAGAAAACTGAGTCAAGAAAGTGACCTTTTGTGTGAGTTGGACTAAAAAGATATTCAGTGTCATTCTCAGACTGGGTATGAGAAAGATAATCAGTTCCCAAATAACATAATGCTTACATTAATAATCAGAATTACTAGGGTGACCGAAGACTTTATGCCAGCACAAGATTTTGTATAAACTTAGTGAAATAGAACAAAATATTATTTGATTCATATCAGAAACGAATAAGCTGTGAACTTTGGGAAATCCTGCGTACAAATAGCTTGAGTACATACTATATATCCCTCATGCAATCTCACCGTTTTCATCAGTTTGTGCTACAAGCAGTGTCTGAATGCTTGCCCTGACCTGCTGTGAGCTTGAGCAACTCTTGTCGCCCTACGTGCTCCTATTTCCCCACCCGTACAATAAAAATAGTAAATCTTTCCTACCTCCTTTCGTATGCCTGGTCAAACGGCAAGCGAAAGCAAGATGTGCCAAAGTACTTGGGTAACACCGGGCAGCCATAATCTTGCTCTAGTGTGACTGCTGTGCCATTGAATCAGGGTAAACTATCCAGGCTAAATAATAAATAACCAAAACACTTTTTGCTGCCTATGCTCTTAGAAACACCTGCCCCCAGCCTATAGTAGCTCATAAGCTTTTCTGTGAGAAGTCATGCTGATGTACTATAAAGAATGAATTGAACTCATTTACTCTCCATGTAGTTTACCCTGTCTCAAAACCATTGCTTGTTATTTGTGAATTCATGCATTTGAAACCCTGTTCTGCAATCCTTATGTAGGGAAGCTGCCCTTTGATAGAACATCCCCCGATCGCTAAGCGCATGCTGTTACATTTCTGCTGATCTTCTGATTTTGTGGGTGCTCCAAAAGTCACCACTTCAGAAGCAAGACTATTGCAGGATTTAATGTTTTCTGTCCTTCTAAACAAACTTCAGCCAGACAGGGAGCAGCCTGCTCCACCTGAAGCTGGGTGGACATCCTACCAGTCACTGCATTGGCTGCAAGACTACTACATCTATCAGATGCAAATCCTGATTTATCTCTAAGCTAAGCTTCCAGATTTACCAGCATTTTGGAAAATAATATGGAATGCAATCGCACTCATCTTAATTCCTTAACATAGGGCATGCTTAAAATAGTGAATACAGATCCCTCCTTTCTTAGGAGGAGACTCAAGTACCACAAAGCACATACAACAGCGCAGCGAGAGCCCTGGAGGAGCCAGGAGCTGAAGAGGGCAGGTTCGGAGCTGTCGTGGTGGCCCTTGCTGGCAGCATTGCTCGCAGGGTCATGGGGCAGCTCTGGCCTTCGCCCTTCCCAGGCTGAGGCAGGGAGGAAGAGGGTATAACGCTGCTTTAGCATCTTCCATCGCTGCGCTGAGGTCTATTGGAAAAGTCATGCCCAGTTTTTGTAGAGTTATGTTTATGCTTACAAGCATAATAAATACAAGTAATCAACATAATTCTAAAAAGTTGTAATATAAACCATATACTTTTTTACAGGCTGGAGCCACTACAATGTTACAGACACTCAGAAAATGAAATCATTCATGACAAATTGTAATCAGCAGGGATAAAGATACAAGAGAAATTTTTATCTGTTTCACTGCATCTATGAAATCACTTGATTAGTCCTTTCCTAACACGTTTCTAAACAGAGAAAATACACAGTGAGATGAAGAAGTTTTAGAGCGTATATTGGATAAGTTTGCTTAGATTAATTACAGATCTTCTGAATCTAGAAGAAGCTGAAATATATCCCTAGAAATGTGCTATTAGGCTTTGAAAATAAAGTGAGAAAGACAAGTTAATGTTGACTGAAAAAAAAGAAAAAAGGCATTTATATTTTGTGTGGAAGTGAGTGTAGTTTGATCATTAATGTCCTTCAATAGGCAGAATTTAATTCACTTCCCCTACATAACAAACTATTTTCCATCTTCCAGACTATCTATTGGTCTATCTATTGGATTTTTAAAATCCAAAATAATTCCTTTTATAAAGAGAATAAAAAGGAAAGAATCAAATTATTTTAGTGTTGCTTGAGGAAACAAAACTTTAGAGGCATTCTGGAAGAGAAGATGGATCAGAGCAACTAACTTCTCTGCTTGCTGCTTTCCAGCAGGGCAAAAATCAGTGTCTTGTGGGCTAAAATTCTGTTTGGCCTATCATAATAGTAAAATTGGATTTTACTGCACCTGCCAAATACAGAAGTCACAGTCAAAGTCACATACTTTGCAAGCTGAAGGTAATTCAGGAGAGGTTCAGAAGTGCATAAAGCTGAAGTTAAAAAGTTGATTCAGAGCAGGTACTAAACTTTGGATATTAAATGGTATTTGTAGAAATTCACAAACCCACTGTTCTCCAAAGGGAAATGCCTGCAGAGATGTCAATAGCATCAGTGAAGATGCATACAGAGCTGCATTAAACACTGCAGTATGCAATAAAAATGCAGGTAGTTCTCCACAAAAGCAGCAGTTGGAGCAGGAGAACATTCTTTCCCATGCCTGCAAAGTGTGCGGTAAGCCACGGCAACCTAAATAGCGCTATTAATACCAGTAACAGCAACAGCTTCCACAAATACCCTCTTTTAGAGTAATTGCCAAAACGTTCTCCTAAATTGACAGGCACAGACTTTTCCAAAGTAGTTTGGATTACAGTGGCATTAGTTCTGGACCAGTCAGTGTACTGGGAAACTGGTGGAAAGCAAGTGTGACAATGGCTCTGAAACAGCTCTTCAGCAGCACGGTACATTACTGAGTAGCTTAGTGTTCACTTTTAACCATATCTTACTGTTCAACTCGCATTATCAAATACTCTGCCTTTTCTGAATTGCATTCACATGCTGCAGAAAGCCAAACTGAAGTCAAAATCCAGGCCACATCTTTAGACCTCAAAGGGTTTGGGTAGAGGTTGTTTCCATGAGTGCCTCATCCTCATAAAATCCCGTTAACACTCTTAAGAAGCAGACAATGAAATTGAAACCTGTGAGAAGAGATGAAGACCTGGCTTATGCAGCAGATGGTTTATGACTATGGAATACACTACCCAAAAGGATTAAAGGGTATTTATATGTAGAGCAACACTGATCTTTTATTTTTTAGCTTTCTCTTAAAGGAAAGTCCCAAAAAAAGAAGTCTAAAAACAGTAATACATTTGGAGTTGAGGTTAAAAGAGAAAAAGGCTTAATTTGATGATACCAAAAAAAAAATCAAAACTAGTCTATGTTGAAAATAGCATATTAAACAAAACAGAATACTAGTCTGACCCATTTTGTAGACTAGAATCACAGAATGGTTTGCGTTTTTCTCTTAAAGGAAAGTCCCAAAAAAAGAAGTCTAAAAACAGTAATACATTTGGAGTTGAGGTTAAAAGAGAAAAAGGCTTAATTTGATGATACCAAAAAAAAAATCAAAACTAGTCTATGTTGAAAATAGCATATTAAACAAAACAGAATACTAGTCTGACCCATTTTGTAGACTAGAATCACAGAATGGTTTGCGTTGGAAGGGACCTTAAAGACCATCCAGTTCCAACCCCCCTGCCATGGGCAGGGACACCTTCCACTAGAACA
>NW_010226098.1:9371-22480 GCF_000690775.1 Eurypyga helias
GGCCTGCCATAAGGTCTCCCTGGAGCCTTCTCTTCTCCAGGCCGAACAAGCCCAACTCTCTCAGACTTTCCCCACAGGAGGCGTGCTCCAGCCCTCTGATCATCTTTGTGGCCTCCTCTGGACTCATTCTAACCAGTCGATACCTTTCTGATGTTGAGGGCCCTGGAGCGGGACACAGAACTGCAGGTGGGTTCTCAGGAGAGCAGAGGGGGAGAAGCCCCTCCCTCGACCTGCTGGCCACTCTTCTCCGGATACAGCCCAGGATACGGTTGGCCTTCTGGGCTGTCAGCGCACACTGCCAGCTCATGTTCAGCTGTTCATCAACCAGCACCGCCAAGCCCTTCTCCTCAGGGCTGCTCTCTATCCCCTCTCCACCGAGCCTGTACCTGTGCTTGGGCTTGCCCCGACCCAGGTGCAGGACCTTGCCCTTGGCCTTGTTGAACTCCATGAGGTTGGCAGTGGCCCACCTCTGCAGCCTGTCCAGGTCCCTCTGGATGGCATCCCTTCCCTCCAGCATATCGACCGCGCCACACAGCTTGGTGTCATCGGCAAACTTGCTGAGGGTGCACTCAATGCCATCATGCATGTCACCGACAAAGATGTTAAACAGCACAGGTCCCAACACCGGCCCCTGAGGAACGCCACTTGTCACCGATCTCCACTCAGACATCGAGACGTTGATTGCAACTCAGAGTGCAACCATCCAGCCAATTCCTTATCCGCCCAGTGGTCCATCCTTCCAATCCATGCCTGCCTAACTTAGAGACAAGGATGTCCTATGTGACAGTGTCAAATGATATGGTACATTTACCTCATTATAGATGAATTCTTGTGATCCTAAACTTGCAGGAAGAATGGAGAAAAGCAAAAAGTCCATTTTGTTACATAGCCGTAAGCAGCAGACAAAGGGCAAAAGATAAATTGTCTTTGCTGCTTCTACTGAGTTTTAGCAAGAACACCCCAGTACCTTAGTGCTGGATATACTTAGGCACACAGGGCCTTGAAGTTGAGGATTTAGCAGAAGAAGAAAAAAATAGAAGGATTTAAATGGATTAAGTGGGTGGTGGGACTCAGGCAGAAGAAGGTGCAGATAACTTTAGTTATCTAGTAAATGATAAGAGGGAGAGATGATAAATGGAGTCCTGAAGCCTCCACAGATTAAATTATCTGGGTGGGAGGCAGGTGTGAATTACCAGGGAAGTGCAGGGACTAAAAGGATTTTTGTATTCGCTTGTATAAGATAAGTTCCCCTTCATGTGACACCGTCACAGTGGTGAAAATGCTTGGAGCTGTGTCTCCCCATACACGTATTATCTAAGGACTGGGGAATAATTATCAGTGTGAGAAGAGGAGGAACCTTTAGTGTCTCACTAGAGACTCAATGAAATGAAACAGAAGGGCAGCAGAAAGATCAACCTTGACACACGTAGGAAAAGCCAGTAGCAAGGCAATCTTACTATAATGAAGAGGATTGAAAGTAGTCTGATGGAAACTGAGGAAGCTGCCTGTACAGCATGTAAACATGCTGCAAATGTTGGAAGAAATCAATTACATATTCATGACATCAACAGGTTTTCAATCTCATCACTGAGAGTTTCATTTTAAAGTACCTTTGCAACTATTTTCAGACTGATCTGTATTTCTCAAGTGATAGGAATCTGGTGGTTGTGACTCCAGTGTAGACTCTACCAGGTTTTGCAACAGTTTTTAGCATGTATTTATTTTCTCCCCCTTTGACCACTAATCAAGAGGGTAATCACTATTACCCTTACAGTAAACCAGAATGAACAGATTCAAAGCCAGGTTTATCAGAAGTTCTGTCAGGTTTTATCAGAACAATAGAAAATAATTCAATGACTTTCTATTTAAGAATAATAAATTGTGTCCCTGTATTAACTCCCCATATTAACGCACTAATTACTGTCATTGCCATAACAGAAAAACGACTGCTTCCCTGCTTTGACAAGTGTTCCACATTTCAGGAATCACTGATAGAAGGTCAAGTAGACACTTTACTTTGCAACAGCTTTTAAGGAAAGCGAATAGTTAAGTGGCTGTTTTCAGAGTTTTAGACTCATCTATGTTTTCTCTTGCACTTTAGTCACAGCACTAAATTCAGTGAAAGAGGATTAAGTGTTTTACTGCTAATTCAGAGTCTTATTACTGGAGCCTCCACGTGTATCAACTGCTCCATAATCCTATTGGCAGCAACTGAAGTCAGATGTGAAGAGTGAACAAGTGCAGTGGTAACCACAGAGGTTGTCCCAGCTTTATCATCCAGCAAGACACTCGATGCTCTCATTCAGTAAAAATATCTGTGCAATCATTTCTTACTTACATTTTCTTGTTGAAGCCATGCCCCCTACCTGCGTACCTGCGCCGGTTATGTTCTTCAGCGTTTTGATGCATTCTCAACAGAGGGTCACAACCCCTAAATCCCCTGGTAGCTTGTTACGTAGCTAGCTTGATTTTACCAAGCACTCCTTGAGAACCACCCACACCATGAAAAGTAATTCCCTCCAAATGAAATCAAATTATATTTAATCGAGAAATTTAATTATGCCATGACAGTAGGTATTTTTTGAATGCCATAGATTAGACGGATTAATCAGATGCTCAGGAGGTAGGCGGTTGATACTGAAAAGGGAAGATTTGTTTGCGCTGTATGTAGAGACAATTCTGAAACTGCCAGCCAAATCAGAAAGCAGGGATTTGCACTGGTGCTGTTAATGAGAAGTAGATTAGTAGAAGCTGTGCAGTTAAAACAAAACTACAATAATCACCCTTTTAAGCCAAGCTGAAGAGTGCAAAACCAGTGCAAATTTTTAGTAAGTACAGCATCACTGGATGCTGGCTGCCAGCATCAATATTATCTCACTACGAATGTATAACAATTAGTTGGGAAATTCAGCTCCCTGAGGAAAATTATTACTTCTATTAGAATGGCAATCAACTCAGGAAATCAGGTTCCTAAATACGCTGAAGCCACCACCTGGTTTTATACACAGTATCAGGGAGAGAGAAGGGATATTGAGCACAAGTGGAGTTAGGACCATGCTACACAAGTATTTTAGGAACCTAAATCCAGATTTTCCTTCGCTTATGTCTGAACTGGAACTGTTTCCAGCTCCACAACGGGGCAAGACCTCAGTACAAAAGCAGTCCCTGCCCGGGAAGCAGCATGCAGCCGGAGCAGGGAGATGGCCCGAGCTGCTGCAGGGAGAGTGCACCAGCAGACCTGGTGGGTACCGAGTCAGAGGAATATGTGCATATATAATTATATTAATGTTCTGATTATATAGCCAGATGCCTCGAACACATGTTGCTGGTTTTCCTATGAGCACAGAAAGCTTAGACCACACCAGTCGCCACCAAAAAAAAAAAAAAAAAAAAAGGCTGTCATCACCGTGGTTTGTAAGCAAGGCACATTGTCACCTTTATGGAAACCTACTTCATTAAGAGTAACATCAATGTGACATTTTCATTTAATCCTAATGACTACATAATTAATTACAGGAGCTGCAGAAGCAAAATCCCAGGGAAGCTGGAATCTCACTCATATCACCCTTCACAGTTGCCAGGGACTTTCGGATTACTTCACCCAGGGAAAAAATGATTTAGCCATTATTTTTTGGAAACAGTTGTCATGAATGTAGAAATTCTGCCACAGGCACTGAGGATTCTTCTGTTTCAGGCTTAAAAAAATGATAAACAACATTTCTTTTTAAAAATGTCATGACAGTTCAGTTTATTCAAATCACACCTTGAAGTTGTCACTATATTGAACATACACATCAAATAGTGTTGTTCAGCATCAGACTAAATACAGCTGAGTTAATACATAATCATGATTCTCATTGTCAGTGAGTTACAAAATTATATTCTAGGAATAACAGCATCTGTGAGAATTTAAATCTGCTCACTCCTATTTAAGCTTTTGGTGCTTCAAATATTTCATTTAAATTAACAAAATAAAACCATTTTTTTTTGTTTTAATCACTTTCAGATCATCTGAGCAGTGCTTACTGCAATTAAAAAAGCCCCCTTTCAGAAAGTCGAGGAAGAAAAATTGAAGTTGTCAACCACACAGTATAATTTTTTATAGTTAGTTTTTCAAAACTATAGGATACTTTGAGGGAAAGAAGGGTTTCTGATGCATGTCAAATTTGTCAGTATTTTCATCCACTATTGGTTTTGTTTCCTCTCTGCATTAAACGTTATATACTATTGCAGAAGTTGAAGCAGAGGGGATGGTGTAACTCCAGGTGGTTTTGCCCCTACCGAGGTAATAAGCCGCATTGCAGGACACATAGATAAAAGTGGATGAAAAATGGATTAAGCTAAACTAATTGTGCTCAGTGTGGTGGTCGGAAAATAAAATAGTGCTATAAATGCCATTTTACATAAAGCTTTCACATTAAAATCGGCATTTTAAGACCTCTTTGTGGAGTTAATTTTGAAGAACGGCAGTGTTAGCCTGAAGTAACCTTCAGCTGACTTTCAAACGTCCGCTAATGTGTCCGGCACAGCCACGTTTCAGTAGCCTCTCTGCTTTAATCCTTACTCCCGCGTCCATCTGCACGAGTGAGCAGTCTCAGTGAGTCCTATTGGACTACCAGTGTCTTTGAACCTGAACATGAGGTTCACACACATGGTTTTGGAGCTGGCTACATACTCTAAATAACTCTGTGCCTATTTGCCTATAGAGTAATATCTAGAGTTTGTGAGTACGTGTGTCTGTGCCAGAGGAAGCGGTGCGCAGACGGAGATGTAACGCATGCTTATCTAGCATGTGGAAATGTCTGTCTGCCCATGAGAACCCAGGTTATTTGTGAAAGCATACCTGTACTAAAGATACCATAGATGACTTAGACACTATCAAAAAGGAGATCCTTAAAGCTGATCTGTTTTTCTTTTGGTAGTTAGCATCTGTCCAGATTCATACACATTAAATATATTCATACTTAAAATACTATGAATCATCATTGAAACTTGGAACCCTTTAAAACTTTGCTTTATATCAAATTTATTCTGTCATGGTCTATTAAGAACACAAATAGGAAAACTTTACAAACTGCTTGGTAAAGAAAAAAAAAAATATTACTAACCAGCAAGTCTTTGCTAAAGAATGAGTGCCCCTGAGCACACCCACATCAGCATTGTGAAATTGAAATATGTTTATGAACCAGCACTAAGTGAAGACCAACGCTCCTTTGTTAAATAGGTGCTGGGGAGCGTAAGTACATCCTGGCGGAAAAACACTCAGGGTACGCGCTGCAGTAAGGCACGATACAGCAGTGCAGCGTCAAGAGCAAGGACATCTTTAACAAACAAGGGACTAGAAAGGCTGTGACTACTGTCAGGGAGCTAGGCAAGCATTTTGATGAGTTACAGAGAAGCCAAACACAGGAATACCGGGAAAGGTGATTTTTATGGTCATAAAACAACAAGCAGATCTGCCACGAGGGTGCCTGTTCAAGAGCAGCGTGCCAAGGCTGTTGATATACTGAAGGTCTTTGCAGTCAGAAAATTGAGAGGGGAGAAAAAAATAGGAAGACTTATTAGGGAAACTTGAATTCTGTAACTAAAGGACATGAATGGATTTGAAAAGCTTTGTTCTAAAGGTAAAAAACATGGTTAATAATCGTAAGAAAGAAGATCCTGGAACAAGGGAATTTAATTACAACACCAATTATACACTCTGTAAAGAGTTCTGGGACATGGAAGGCAGTACAGTGAACAGGAGGACAGTGTAGGCTTTAATTAAACACAGAACATGGAACTGGCCCTCTAAATCAATCATTTCTAGGAGGCAAGGACTAAGGCAGAGCAGTGTAAACGTGTGAACAGAAATTTGGGCAACAGCCCTGCAGATTTCTCCGAGGAAAATACTTTGACAGATGCCAAGTGGGACTACTTCTCCTTGTGTTGAACTCAAAGGCAACAAAAAAATTAAAATTACTTCATGGTATCCAAGAAAAATGTAAAATAAATCTTGATGTGTAAGGCTCAGAGTTTATTTTTTCCCCAGGTCTGGAGTGAGGTTATTGGAAAGAAAACAGAGACCAATTGTCTGATTCAGATAAAACTCTGACACTACTTTTGGCAATTCAGGAGGGTTTTTTTTCCTCATGCAAAGACTAATTCTCCTGCTCCTGTTACATAACCACAGTTAAAGCATTGATCCAACTCTTCATGCAGTTTAAACATGTCTACATCCATAAACTTGAGCAGGAACATGCTAACTTAACTTTAGCCAAGGATCTTAGTCCACTGCCTTTAGTGGTAAGTGGCCTGAAGTGGCAGTCTGCCAAAAGATCAGAAAGTATGCTCATTATGTTTATGCAAAATTAATATCTGAATGGAGTTCTCAGTGATAACCCACCACGGAGTCTTGTCAGGTGAGCAGACAAAAGCGTTTGTTTTTAAACTATGGAACGACAGGTTCTCGGTCATGACATCTGAAAATGCCTGTCATTGAAATGGCAGGAAAGGGAACATGGTGAAGGTATGTTATTTGCTAGTCAACACTTTGCATCTCACTGTTTCTTGGAGTAATATTTCTATTCAGTACTTTCACAAACCTTTTCCTAACATAACGTGACACCACCACAGTCAGATGTAGCCAGTGGTCCATGACACCAGCCGTGACAGGAGCAGACTTTGGACAGGGAAGCAGATGAGACTCAGACAAAGCAAAAGAGTTCTGGTGATGACAGCAGGAGATCCCATGAGATACACACATCCCAAATCTATCAGTTGCATTTTTAAGGCTGTGGTATCGACAAAGACACTGGCCATCATTGAATGCAAAAGAACTAGGACAAAAATATGTGCAAGATTTCCTCAAGTCCACCGTGACTGGTACACAATAATCTTTATATCTCTTTTTTAGGTCTGCTCTTGAGCAAAACCACTATTGCATGGTGTCAGTGGTATATCTGGTTGTGACAAAAATACTTGTAAAGAACAATTCCACCTCTGAACACAGCCAGCATCAGTTTTCTCAGCCTTTTCACCTCTGGGATGCAGTGAAAGATGCCTGGCACTTTCCAAAGAGATTGTAGGGAGTCAGAGGAATAAAACTGTTATTTACCCCCCGCCCCACTTTTCAGTTTGGAAAGGTTATAAAAATGTGTACCTTTAAAGCCTTGGTAGCTCTGCACCAATTTATGGCCATTCACGAATATGAAGTATTTTAAGCATGTAAAGTGCTTAGTCACATTCTTAAAAATTCAGCTATCTGTAGTAAAATGAACCTTCTGTTCCTCACTGATGCGAGTCCTGTCCCACACAGGTAGCTGTGTCCAGGAAAAAACTCACCCTTTATATAACTGTAGGCAAGAAGGTAACCTCTGTATTTAAGGTTTTATATGTAGTATCTAACATCAGATAGTAGTATAGCAGTATTTTCCTCAGTTTCTTTGTCGACTCATATGTCTGTTTGGCTGCTCAGTGTTAATGTGTATGTTTAATTCTTGGAAAGAATGATTTGTTTGACTGGACATAGATTCAGGGTTAGAAGATTCCATGTTTTCCAAGAAAGCATTCTATAACCCATTTAACCGTAGCCGGGGGGGGAGGGAAGCCAGGAAACCAGGCAAATGTTCTAGGACATGCTAAAGGCTCTTAAGCCTTGTTAGGTATTACTAGTTACTGGGGCAAAAGGCTTTGAATCAAACATCTGGAAGCAAATCAGTCACAACATTCCTGTAGCCTTTGAAGGAAAAAACATAGCCAGAGTGGGAGGCAGGAGAGAAAAATAAAACCTCAGAGGATGAGTTCTTCCAGTCATCAAAAACTCGTACATTTAATTTGTCCCAGTTGTGCTGGTCTGCACAAACAGCGAGAGTAAGCCACACTGAGGAATCCCCCACAAGTGACCACTACAGATAACCAAAGATATTCTGTCACACCTCAATTACAACAATATATCCTTCAGATCTTTATTTCTACTCACCTGATGGCACAGATATTCTTCTACCTGCTATCTTTCCCAAACATTTTCCATTCTGTTTGAAAAAGTACTTTCTTTGAAACCTTTTTCACCGTAGGGGACAGAGCTGGAACGCAAAGTTACCACCTCCAGTCACAGCAATAGCTAGAAGGCACTGGATGGCTCTGAAGTGGCAGAGACCTACGCAATTTAGGAAATACGGAGTTTAATACTTTAATCAACTAGCTAACTGCACATATGTTAGAATCATAGGCTCATTTAGCTTGGAAAAGACCTTTAAGATCGTTTAGTCCAACCATTAACCCAGCACTGCCCAGTCCACCACTAAACCATGTCCCTAAGCACCTCATCCACACACGTCTTTTAAATACCTCCAGGGATGGTGACCCAACCACTCCCCTGGGCAGCCCGTTCCAGTGTCTGACAGCCCTTTCAGTGAAGAACTTTTTCCTCTTGTCCTATTTTTTCTTGTTTCTGGGGAGAAGAGACCAACCCCCACCTCTCTAAAACCTCCTTTCAGGTAGTTGGATAATATTAAAGAACTGAATAATATTAAAACAACGGAAGGAGAAAATAAGGTTTCCTATGGCTTTGCTCTCTAATAAAATGCAACAATCAAAGGTTTCCCCACCAGATAGACATTCATGTTTCTCCCACGTTAACTATCTGGGGCTCAGTTCACACTATAGCCCTTCGTTCAGCACAGACACTAATACTTTGATTTGTTAGTTCCACAGAACCTGCAAGAGCTTTGTATTTCTAAGGCTATTACTCTTCTGTCACATCTGATATAAAGTGGCAAATGGATTCACAAAAAATGAACTGAGACAGACATTAAGATTGCCCAGCTGCATGAGACATGCTTGTCTTCAGAGGCTTCGTTAGGAGGAAGGTACAAACTTTCAGAAATACAGTTCCTCTTTTCAAGGCAAGCAGCAAAACATACTCACCAGTTCCAATGTAAATAAAGTATCTGAAGATAAGGCTAAAGGAACATGTAATTATATCATATCAAACAACCATCCAGAGATACCTAATCTACAGCCATGGATAGAAGACCAATAGAAGCATTTAAAAGAACATTAGCTTAAGAATTGCTTCATTTTCTCCATTTGAAAATTAAAATGTAAGATAACTCATTTGCTCTGAAATAACTTTTTAATGTGACTTACTGGCTTGTCAAGGGAACCCAAGATAAATATCCTTAGATCTTTACATTCCCAGGATTTGAAGATCATACTTACATCTTCTGATTACTTTTTCCCCCTGACGAACTGAATTCACTTGTTATTGTGCAGCTTGTGAATTAAGCCTTTATTATAACTGTTAGATTTCTAACACCATCATTAGACACGCCAGCTTTTTCTGAAATAGTAACCAAATTTTAATTCTAATAAGTGTATCATATAATGACATTATGTGAAATGCAATAATGAAATGAGTTTGCTAAATCATTTAAAATATGTTATTTTTCTTAAGTCAGGCTTTACCAGTACAGTTACACCAGTGGTTTTTAAAGCGTAAAGGATGGGTAAAGACTACTTTTTGCCAAGGAAAAGCCTTTTCTTCCTAAGAAAAAAGCCTGTACAGCTAAACGAGTAAGAATTCATAGAAATAATTACACTTCTGTGCCTTGACCCTTTGCTCAACACAGGACAAAGCGTTTCAGACAGAGTATTTTACAGCAAGTTTGTTACATTTAACTGAATAATTTAAAAATAAATCTTTTCTTTCCATTTATTTTAATGTCTACAATCTCCATTTCTAACAGCCTGGGTTTTATGAGTTTACTTGCAGGAACAGGTGATTTAATGTTATTATATGGTGTAAATCCCTTTTCCAGGATGAAAAAAATCCCAAGGAAATAAAGGAAAGAAGGAAGGGAATTTTACATTAGTCCTGTCTTGTTCCTGACGCAATATAAAGTTTCACTTTTCAAAAGTGTGTCTGAGAATACCTACGATCACGTAAGAAATTAAGATTACATGCTCATATATGCTTTAGGATTTATGTATTTCCAATACTTGAGCTCTTTGATATCTTCCTGGGGCACACTGGAAAAGTAATCTAGAAAAGAAAGTGTTTTGAGAACCTAAAAAAAACCCCTCATATCAGAGAACGGATTTTCTTCTCTATCTGTAGGAGCAAGTCTCGAACATGACTGAGAAACTTAAAGTTTGATTTTAGCAATCTTTCTGGCAATAAATGGCATTAATGGAACCACCTGTAGAACATAAAGTGGAGTAAAGTATTATATGCTTAGTCCTAAGAGAACAGGCTGTTAGACTTTACACCTACCTCAAATTTAGAGTAACTTCAAAAAGACAATATTAAATATGAATATGTTTATGCAAAAGGAAGACTGAAGAGTCACAACAGAATGCAAGTTAATCAGTTTGGCTTTTACTCTAACAGCACAAGTAATTAGTATGACAGATTTTCTGATGATGTATTATTCCAAATGGTTTCCAACTTTGGAGGTTATACTGAGTGTCTCATGTGAAAGGACCAAGTTAAACTTCTATTATGATATACTTCTCATCTTTGGTCATTCAGTACGTCAAACAAAATATTGTTCAGGTTCCTAAGCCTGGAATTTTACAAAAGAAATACTTACAAGTTGGAACTTTGCCATGAGTAATAAATTAAGAGCTATGAACTGTTTCAAGCAGTGCTGCGGTAATTTACATTGCGCAAGCGAAAAGCACATTAAAAGCAATGAAGATACTTGAATGTTTCTGTATTGGGTTTGCATGGCAAGGTCTTGGTAGCCAGAGGGTAGAACCAATGCCAGCCGGCTCCAAGACGGACCTGCCGCTGGCCAAGGCCAAGCCCATTAGCAACAGTGGTAGCGCCTCTGGGATAACATATTTGAGAAGAGGAAAAAAAAACCCACCAACCCGAAACAAAGAACTGAGAAGAGAAGTTGCAGCAGAGAGTAAGATGTGAGAGGAACAGCCCTGCAAACACCAGGGTTACTAGAGAAGGAGGAGGTGCTCCAGGCACCACAGCAGAGATTCGCTGGCAGCCCATGATGAAGACCATGGCGAGGCTGGCTGTGCCCTGCAACCATAGAGGGTCGGGGGGGAGCAAAGACCCACCTGCAGCCCGGGGAGGACCCCACATTGGAGCAGGGGAATGCCTAAAGGAGGCTGTGACCCTGTGGGAAGCCTGTGCTGGAGCAGGGTGCTGGCAGGAGCTGTGACCCCATAGGGGTCCCAGGCTGGAGCAGGCCACTTCTCAAGGACCACGCCCTGTGGAAAGTACCCACGCTGGAGCATTTCATGAAGAACTGCAACCCATGGGAAGGACTCACATTGGAGAAGTTCATGGAGAACTGTCTCCCATGGGAGGGACCCCACGCTGGAGCAGAGTGTGAGGCATCCTCTTCTGAGGAGGAAGGAGCAGCAGAGACATGTGATGAGCTGACCACAATCCCCATGCCCCTGTGCTGCTTGTGGGGAGGAAGTAGAGAAAAGTGGGTGTGAATCTGAGCCCAGGAAGAAGGGAGGGGTGTGGGGAAGGTATTTTTAAGATTTGAGTTTAGTTTTCTTCTACTCTGATTTGACTGGCAATAAATTAATTTTCCTGAATTCAGTCTCGTGAGGTTAACTGGTGAGTGATCTCTCCCTGTCCTTACCTCGACCCACGAGCCTTCCCTTAGATTTTCTCTTGCCTGTCCAACTGAGGAGGAGGGGGCCTCCAGTCAGGGTCAACCCACCACAGTTTCTTTTTAAACAACAGTAGAAAGACAAGTTACAAAGTGTAAATTAATATATTTCTAGAAATATCTAAATAGTTTGCCTGTATGCACCCTACCGATTGAGAAACTGCGTGACAAATCACATCCTCAATCCATTTTCAAATCATCACTACAAGGGTTAACTCATGAAACTCATACCCTGCACATCTCGTAAGGCATGTGCAGGTGTAGTACTGACTTATTTGAAAAGAATAATTGAGTTTTCCATATTATCTAATGTCTTCTGATAATTATGTAGGATTTAGAAGATCAAGTGAATTCAAAGTGGGACTGCTAAGATTTCTTTTGCTTGTTAGTTACCTGCTTGCTCTGGAGTTTCTGTGAATCCTGTTGGAAACCTGTTTATACTTCTAGATTATCAAGTGCTCTTGCAAATGTGGTCTTTTTTAGCCCCTTGGGTTGGTGTAGCTCTGTATGCATAAAGGAGAGTCAGCCCTTCTCTGGCAGTCACCAAAAGCATCAGGTCATCTCGTTCCTAACAGATATATTCCAGGCAGGGAGATGCAAACAGGCTGGTTTGGTAGGTCCTACAGGTTCAGATAGCAGAGATAAGCATCTCTCTGCTCATTCCCCCTCTCTTGCTGTAGCCTTCCCCAGCCCATGGTTTCCCCCCTGCCCTGGTGCCGGCGGCCTTTTTCCGGCACTGGCATAGCTGCTGCTTTTCCAGGCCTGCTGCAGAGGGGTGGCACTCACCAGCGTTTGGGTGGCTGGGTGCTGGTGAGAGGCACAGCTGGTTCCACATCTGCACCTACATTGCAGGAGTCACCAGCCACTACCCTGATGGCTTCCAGCTTCCTTCCTTTGATTTGATTACCTCAAATTCAAATTAGAGCAGCTTTCCATATGCTGACATACCACGCAGGGAGCAAGATCTTCCAGGGGAAGGACTGGTGGCAAAGAGAAAGCGCAATCATAGTATTCAAAACATGTGAGGAATGAAGTAATATGGGCTATTCCTCCCACTCCTCACGGGCTTTCATCAGAACTGCAGCCAGATGAAGACATTGATCTCAGGTTGCAGTCTCCTTGGAAGGTAGTCCAAAGAGCAGGGAATTCATTTAAAGAAGAATTAAAGCCTGTTTCAAACCTCAGAGCTCTCCGGTCCAAGCACTTTTTACTTTTTTTGGCAGCCTTTGCTTCCTAGAGCCACACAATGAAATAAGCTCAGACATTTTCCCCTGAGGAATGCAGAGGGAGATGCTCATTACAGATGTTATCACGTAGTTTTACTGTCTACTGAAATACCATAATTTACCATAGGTATGGGTGTACAATAAAGTGAATGAAATTGACAACCACTGGTTAGACCCCTAATAAATGAGGAAAGGGCCAAGCCATGACTGAAGTGCTACGGCAGGGAAGCACTCCCACAAGGGAACAATTTGGCAC
>NW_010226098.1:22511-25923 GCF_000690775.1 Eurypyga helias
AATCATTTGGCACCCTGCTTTACCCTTTATACAAAAAACCACAGTAGCTTTCAAAATCGTATTCTAAGTATAAAGGATCCCCTATATGCATTTTAGTCCATCTGACATGATCATAGAAAGGTTTGGGTTGGAAGGGACCTTAAAAATCATCTAGTTCCAACCCCCTGCCATGGGCAGGGACACCTTCCACTAGACCAGGTTGCTCAAAGCCTCATCCAGCCTGGCCTTGAACACTTCCAGGGAGGGGGGATCCACAAGAACATCCCAAAATGTTAAGAGTTCCTGGTTTAATATTCATGTTTTTAAAACCACAAAATACTTCAATTTCTAAAACTCCATGTCTCCTTTTCAGCATATATTCCTGATCATGTCCCACTGATAGTGTTGCTTATTAGGAACATCTTGAAAGAAAACAATATTTGCAACACACTTTCTGCATGGTTTTGTCTTTGTTCTCAACAACCATCTGCATTCATGATCAAGGTATTTTATCTCTTAAATTCTTGTATCATGTTTTATGGTTTATTCAGATGAGCAAATGATGATATTCACCTCTGAATCTTGATTCTCTTCTTTGAGACCTAGCAAAGCATTATACCTACATAATGTTTTAAAGAATTCTTAATATGATTCAACAGTTCACAACATCCATAGATCATAACTTCTTAAAGCAATTTATGTCAAGACTTTTTTCTACATTAGCAAAGGCAAGTCAAAGGAAAACAAAACACTCACAGAATGAAAAAGATCTTAAAGCTACATATTTTCCAGACAGAAGATTGGAAGATATCCAGTGGAATCTTGATTTAATTCAAGTAGTGGAGACTGTACAACTTGGGTTGCTATTTCTCTCTTTCATACAAAGCAAAGCCTTCAGCCTGACCTTGGGAAAAAAAAAAATCTAAAGATGCTTATGTCTTTTAGAATACAAACAAACAAGATTTTGTAAGTTGTGATGAGTTTTCTCATTAGTCAGTGTTGCATTTAAAAATAATCAACAGAGCCATAACTTTTTCTTTGATGATTTGAAGCAAGGAGAGTAAGGATATCAACCATAATTTGATCTTGCACTTGTCAACAGTTGTCTTTACATGGTTTGAATTCGCCTTCAGCACATTCTGAGATCCAAAGAGTCACTAAGTGGAGCTGCAGAATTCAAACAACATATGGATTCCAGAACGCTCGTCCTTGTGCCAGTACAGATGTAATTTTTCCAGAGAAGCAAATGGCACATGGCTATTCACTTAAAAGACCTGTCCGGTTTCAAGTGGAAAAATTGGACTGTAAGATTTACCACCCTGAACATCAGGAAAACTTTGCTACGCTGGGAGATTTTTTAATAAGGTCTTTTTTTAAGAAGCCACCCTAATTTAGGAATTCAGATATTAGTTTCTCAAAAAAGCCTCACAAAATAAGTTGTAATGGCACTCGTCAAGCTGAAATTTTCTATAGTATAAACAAAACCATATTAAAAAAATGCAAAGGCACTAATTTTACACACTCTCAGCATGCAGGATTCCTCCACCATCTAATTACCATTTAATTTTACTACACCTTCAACCGTTCTTCCCAAAATCCTTAACCTGTAAAGCCTTGCAAGCCAACCTTATGCAAGCAGAACTGTAAATAAATACTGGGTACTTTACATGTGTTGTCCTTCTAAATCTGAACGACCTCTCAGTATCACACTGGGATTGCATTTGGATTTAGAGTTTGCCACTTACTTTAAAAGAACAGGAGATTAGATCCAAACATGAGGTACCACCAGCTCCCCTACCATGAAATTGGAAATACTGCTGGTACTTACCCAGGCAAGCTCCTTGTCTTCTGAAGTTGCTCAAGAGAAACGACACACCGCTCTCCCATCCAGAGAGCAAACCCAGGAGCTTCCAGAAACAAGATATTAAGTATGCTGGCCCTGGAGCATCAAGCAATAATCTGGGAAGAGTCCTGGAAGCAGACACCCCTGTGGCACTGCTCAAACCAGGACTGGGGCCAGGGCTGGGCTGAAAACACCCCTGGGGGCAGGGTGCAGGTGGGGGTCTCAGGTGGGGCTCCTTGGGCAATTAAGGCCTATTAGTGACCTCAGGGCACAGCACTTGGTGCCAAAGCTTCATAGGATGAGGAAGGTGGTCTTTTAATCATATGAACTGTATAAACTTGAAGAAGTGATGCAGAAGTGGGTCTGCTCTGACCCACCCAGGAGGCAACACAAGAAATCCACCACGTTTGCACTGAGCTGCTCGCCAGCCCTAAGCGTGTAGGAGCTGTGGAAAGGCAGTTAGCTCAGAAGGTCAGGGGAGAGTAAAACACAAACCACGCTTGTAATGTGAATTACAATGTGTCCCAGCCCTTGTTCTGCAGGAAAAGCAGTGGTTCACCAAGGCAATCTATGCATTTGTTTTTGCCCCTTCCAGAATGTTCTGGACTTTTCTGACCTTTCTCTTCTGGAGAGTGGTTTTACCCATAGATAGCAAAGCTGCTATGAGATCTTGAGAGGTGTAAGGCAGTTCAGAATGGAAGATGTAACTTTATTTATTGTTATCTCTTTATTTACCATTAGTCCTCAGGAAAATGTCTTCATGCCCCATGGATTAAGGAAAGACATTCTTTGCTTTTGGCAAAATGTGTAAGGAAATTCCCTTCCAAACTTTCCACAGGTCTAAGTAGCCCTCTTAAAACTGTCAGCAATTGAATTTTATTGCACAACAGAAAGGCTCTTATTCTCTATTCACTGCATTGTAATTAAACTTTGTTAAAGACAGAAAAAAAAAAGGTGAATATGAACAGCTTAAATTTAATTGAAATAAGTGAGGGATGTATTCACACAAAAACTCTAAACTTCTAAATTTCTTAAACAAGATGCTTACCGTCTCTATAATGTTTGGGGGTTTTTCCTTCTTATTTTGGTAGTGGCTGTTTATGTAACAAAGTTCACTGCTACTTGATCATTCTTCTGATTTTAATTACTCTTGACATATTTTGTTTAAAATTCCACACTGCTGTTGTAAGACAGTTTTACTGTATACACTGCTTAGTGATATTTTTCCCTGGTGAAAACATCACAGTTAGGGGTCCATTAAGGTCAAATATTTCCTGCTGCAGTTCTGGAAGTTCAAGAACTTCCCATCACATTTATTGGTAGTTTGTTTTCAGACAGACTTCCCACACAAAAAAATACAGACCTTAAACATTAACTCATGATATATCATCAAACAAATTTTAAGAGATAAATTAATGAGGAAAATTGACAGTTTCATGTTACTTTTCTAACTTCTTAGGAGAATGTGTAATCTTTTTAAGTTAATTTATTTCCGTACTCCAGTTTCCTTTCCAGTTTCAGAGGACCATAGAATCAAATAGCATGCAGCTGGCAAAGGTGATGTGAGTTATTGTCGTGGTTTAACTCCGG
>NW_010226099.1:0-3538 GCF_000690775.1 Eurypyga helias
AGGGTAGATTCAGCCTAGATAAAAGAAGTTTTTTATGGTGAAGGTGGTGAAATACTGGAACAGGTTGCCCAGAAACGTGATAGATGCCCCATCCCTGGAAACATTCAAGGTGAGGTTGGACAAGGCACTGATCAACTTGATCTAGTGGAATGTGTCCCTGCCCATTTGCAGGGGGGTTGGACTGGATGACCTTTAATTGTCCTTTCCAACACAAACCATTCTATGATTTTATGATCCTATTCCATGACCTTGTCATGTTCAGCAGCTGGAACTGGGAAAGACTGGGAAACAACTTTGAGGTTTGATCTCATTAGGGTGATTTTATTTTTTTTGGTTTTTTCCTCCTGTGTGAGCAGGACTTTGTCAGCTGTCCTGCGTGAAACATGTGGCCTCTGTAACCAGTGCAATCCATGCAAATATCCAGAGTTAGTGGGTAGCTAAGTAGAGATCAAACACAAATTACTATAATGTGCATTTGCTATGGTGGTGGCTTCAGGCAGTGATGCTGAAGGAGTTCTCACTTGAGCAGTTGTGCTGCACTGTAACCATGCCCCAGATGAAGCACTAGGACCCCATGCAGTGCTGTGGATTGGACCTGGGAGGGAAAACTTGAAGTTGTTTTTGTGACTAGGGTCTCAGTTAACCTTACCCTAGCAAACAGCCCTGAGGTTAGTCTTCCTGGAAACAGGGTTGTACACTTGACCCTTCAATGCCCACACAGACTCTTCCTGGAGCAATTGTGATGTCTAGGACACTATTTTTGCATAAGTGGATTATGATCAGTAAAGCTAATTATGCAAATAGCTTATCTCAGTTGAACTCATCACAGTCACCTGCCTTTCACCTATTCAAGTGCTTGCTGAAGTGTTTTCTTATGCATGCAGAAGTAAGTTTGTTTCAGATGTGCTGTGCTGCATCTGCCTGTAGAAAAGTGCTGTTTCTGGATGTGAAATACAGAAAGTTCTAGTACAGTCTGGCACAGAAGGGCATGAACGCATGTTTAATAGGAGTGGAATGTTTTCTGCTTATTTGCTGAGTCTAATTTCAGCTCAAATGGGGTTTCTTTGGTGGACAGCTAGTCCACAGTGTTTTATGTTTCCATAAAGCAGGACCCTGATGGACTGTTTTCCACCACCACTGCAGAAAAGGAACTCTGATTAAATTTGAGCTCTTTGATTGCTTTAAAAGGAGCTCTGATTTAGAAGAATGCTACTCCTGTAAGAAAGAGCATGCTACTCTTTTAAGTGGATCAAAACTTTATGACTGGAAAGCTGCCTGATATTCTTAAATAAATTTGAGAGCTGTATTAACCTCTCAATTTAAGCTTACAGCTACACATTTATGCAGTGAGTTGTAAATGACTACTAGATGATAATGGATACTTACATTAGAACAAAATGATATAATTGACTCTATAATTTTTGCTTTATCAAAAACGTGGACTCAAACACACTGTAAATTGCTAATTTACAATAAATTACAGTTTACCATGACCAAAACTTCCTTGCAGCAATAACAAATGCAGTCTCCAAAATACACAAGTAGCTATAAAGCACACTTCTTATACTTCAGACTAATATACTGATATTAGTCAAATTTCACCTATTTGTATTGCTAGTGAACAGAGCTTCATAGGGAACAAGTTTCCATTGGCATTTCTCCCCTGACCTTCTCAGACATTCTGATTAGAAAGAAGTATAAAGTGCTTTTCCCCATCCTCTAACTCAAGCAGTTTTGTTTCAATTGTTGAAGTCAAATCTCAGATTTCATTAAAAAGCAAATGTAACTGTGGGAGAACAAGACACTATTGAATCAGCACAGAGCCAGGGGAGTTTCTGATGAGACCCTGAATATTCTGGAACCCCATAACCACTCTCTGAGAAGCTGTTCAATGAACATTGTAATTTATATCTTGTTACCAGATACATTGTGAAACTTGCCTGGAGAAGGCAGTAATTTAAAGGTGTTTTTAATCTGTATGTGTATTTTGTGGACCCTACTTTTGCAGGAAGAGATTTTGCATATCACTGGTCAGGACATTGCGTAAGGTGGAAAGCAAATAAAGCACGTCTTATGTGAGTAGTCACTATTTTTCAACCAGGAGGAATATTGTTCTTGAGGAGGTAAATGTAGCTTGATACTCTCGTTACTTTAATCATAAAATAGTTAGCATGAAAGTCCTTGTAGATTTGTTTTTTGTGTGCAATTCAGAAGCCAGTTTTATCACAGAAACTGTAGTTTCCTAACCATTCTGCTGGAAATTGGAAGAGATGCTAGAATGGAGTTGTCAATCTAGATCAAATACCTGTGTGAAGGGGGAAAAACTAAGTGGATACTTACAGGACTTGGTGTCAAGGGCAGAATCTGTGAAGTCTGCAGGCATGGCTGAATCAGCACTGCCCTCAAACAGCACCTTGCTTGTAGGTAAGTCCTTGCAGATACACTTGTGCTGCACTTTATGGGGAAATTGTGGTTGTCTCATGGATGCTACAGGGCTTGGTGGTCAGGGCAAGCCTTGGAGCAGCAGACTGCTTACGTTTGTGAGAAAGCCTGTATCTTGCTCAGAGTCCAGCACGACACAGCAGTTTATCGTGTCACACACCAGACTCTACGACATACGTTGTGGCGCAGCCATAACACCTTTTAACCAAGATTTTCATAAGGTAATGAGAAAATAACATGGGGAAGCCCAAAGGACTGTGAAGTTGACCCTGTTGTCATGGTTCATCATACCACACAGGTCCAAAATGATACTTCATACTCATTTTCCTGCTTTTGGATCTTGACTCAGACAAGTTATTGGTTTTGACCTCCCCCAGCTGTACCCTCTCTGTACCTGTTATGGTCCAGAACAGAGGGAAGAACAACAAATGGGGCTGAGTCTTGCACTTTCCAAAGCTGCTGTATGCAACTGGAGATTTGATACTTTTCCTTAGCTTTTGGTATTAGGAGATGATGGTACCACTAAGCCATGTGTAGCCAGAATGTTGCCGTTGGAACAAATAATAACATGACCGTGATGAACTCAATCCACTGAAGAACAACATGAGTTTCCAGCCTGTGTTTGTCCTGTGAGTGGCTTTTCTGGGAAACCATCCCTGTGGGGTTTTTGCCTCTAAGTAGCTTCCCTACCCATGCTGCCTCTCCACTGTCAGCTGCAGTCATGGTAGAGACATTGGCCTCAGCAGGATGATTTAATCCACTCCCCTGAACTACAAGAAGATACTTCTAGTGTTGTATGGGAGAGTTTTGGAGAGGACACAGAAAAGAGACAAAAGTATTTGTTTGCAATAAGTGAATAAAGATGGATAAGTAAACACTTCTGCAGCACTGCAAAGGCTAAGTAGATCCAAATATCATATTCTCAGGGGCAATGTGAACCTTGATTACTAGATGCACCAGCTGCTGAAAGCACCTCTGATAGAGTCCAGCATGGGCAACAAAACTCCTAAATCCATCCACTTGTGTAGCAAAGTTTATTGCCTGAAGCTGTGCATGGTGATCAGCTAAGGAGAAGAGGCAAATAGCCCTGCACCTG
>NW_010226099.1:3548-41113 GCF_000690775.1 Eurypyga helias
CTGAAAATGTTCACTCCCTTCAGACCTGATTGCTTGGAAAAGGGTGAAGGTGAGAAATGGGAACTATTTTTGTTGTGTTGCCTTGGAAATGAAAAGATTGCAAGAGGAGAAACTGAAAGTTTGAGTAATTTATTTACCCTTGTCTTATGAAAAAATGTGCTGATATCTCCATCAATGGCCATTTTATGATATTCATCTGGTATCTGCACATGGATGTAGGCTTTTTTGTTTCCCAGTGCTCAAGTGCTATTGTGTTTATGAATAGCTGGGGTCGAGGGGCTCTTTCTTGGTTAGTGTGGTCTGTGTGCTTGCTGCTGTGGTGTTTTCTGGTTTTAGTCGTGCTTTTGAAAGGTGCACGGAAATTAAAGCTGCATGTAATTTCCCTCTTACGTGATGCTTAAGAATGTGTTTATGTTGCCACTGCAATGACATGAACAAAATGTACTCTGACATAAAAAGAGAAAACGGTGAATTCTTCTCTAAAGTCAGATCAAGTGAAAAACATGTCTAACTAATTAACAGTCTTACACTTGGCTTTTCTACTGTTGTTTGGGTCTGCAAGTGTGACTAAAATACAGAAGTGGAGAAATCGTTTATTTGTTTCCTTATTAAATAATATGCGTGCTAAAAAGTTTTCAGATAAATTTTAATGTAGGCTGTAAAAAAAAAAAAACCCTAAACATACACTTTGCATTAAAGTCTCTTGTTGTTGGAGATTTTTTTTTCTGTGAACACCAAAGCTTACAGTGCATCACATGGATGGCAGAACACGTATTTTTCAGGCACTGATAGCCACTTTACTGGCAATTGAATGAGTATTAACTCTTTGTGCTGAAATACTACACACTGGATGTCTGCCTCAATCTGGCCTTTTGATCAGGGAATAACAAGGGGAGAGTTTTGAAATGGAACAATAAAGTGATTTCAAACTGTGAATCAGAGGAAAAAGCTGTCCTTGACACTATAACAATTTTATTTTAAAAGAAATTTAAGGTTTTCATGCTTCAGAGAAGAAGATTTGCAATCTGGCAGAAGCTAGTTTTTTTACACAGGACTTGTGCTTCTGCTGTTTTCAGGACAATCTGTCTTGCTTGGGTCAAGATTATTATAGTCACTTAATACTAAAATCCTATGTCCAGGATGGGCAACAGCAAAAACCCCAGGCCTTGTTCTTAATAAGCACACCTAAACGAAAGAGTACTGTAAATAAACACAGTACGAAGCCCCAGAACTGCCAGGCATACTGCTGGTGTACGTTGAAGTACTTGACAGCAGTTCCCATTGTAGGAAGGCTACACTTTGACAGCTTTTTGGTTTTGTTGGGGTTTTTTTAGGGCAACGTAAAACCTTGCTCCTGGTAGCAAGGTTATCTACCATTATGTTGCAAGCCCTTTACCTGCCTACCCTCCCATCTCTAAAGTGACTATAAAGATGCGTGTGAGCAGAAATAAAAGGAGAGGTGTAAAATGACTTGCTGAAGGCCATGCAATAATTAAGTGGCAGGCTGAAATGAGATTCATAATGCTACAGCTGGGGCAACGTAAAACCTTGCTCCTGGTAGCAAGGTTATCTACCATTATGTTGCAAGCCCTTTACCTGCCTACCCTCCCATCTCTAAAGTGACTATAAAGATGCGTGTGAGCAGAAATAAAAGGAGAGGTGTAAAATGACTTGCTGAAGGCCATGCAATAATTAAGTGGCAGGCTGAAATGAGATTCATAATGCTACAGCTGCAGCTCAGTGATCTGTGTGGGAGACGATGCCACTTCTCACTAAAGTCTATTGCAATGCATTGTCCCGTTTGGTGAGTAGTTTTGAAACACTGAGAAAGGGTTTGGTAAGCAGATGCCATATTCACAAAACATCATTGGCTGTACACCTCTGTGAAACACAAATCCTAGGGCAGACAGTTGTTTAGATATTACTTTCGACGACCGTTAAGATTTTTCTTCTTTTTGCTAGTGTAGGAAGCTGGGAAAAACTTGCTTTCAATGGAATTTTTGTCTTCCTTCTTCTGATAAGACAAAATGGAATAAGGGAGTCTGGTGTAATCTGGAGCAGTTAATTTACATAAACAATTTCTCCCTTGCCAATAAATATTAACAGATGGCACCTTGTTGCGCTATCTACTCAGCTTCTAGCATCTGAGGAGAATGTATTGGTGCCTCTCCTGTCATGAAGTTCAATCATTTGTGTTATGGATATTTTAATGTAAACTTTGTTGTCATTTTATTTGCAAGTGCACATGAAATAGGAAAGCACTGCATGCACTCAGTTAGCATTCAAAATAACATAGTTTAATATTGGGAATTATTATTCATGTTCAAATAAAATGAAATACAGTTCACATATAGTCCAGATAAAAGATAAATTACATTGGTTATAATTATAAATGCAAATTCCTGGTGGCGTTTTAGTAAACGGAAGCACCCTGATTAGCACCACATATAAGCTTTGATTTTCAAATTCCTGATTTTGATAGGGTTGGTGGGTTGACACAGGTTTTTCAAGTAAGACAGGGGCTGGAGAGAAAAGGTTTGAGTTCTGACAGTAAGGCAGGTTGTCTTTATGTGACCTCTGTTGTGTATTTATGCTGTGTTTTAGCTTAAGTCTAACACTTGCAGAAAATGCATCTCAGTTTTCTGGTATTCTGTTTGTTTTGGCATATCTTTCAAAATAGGTGCATGAAAATAAAGCAAACTGGGGCAATGTTTGCAGTATCTGTTCACCCTTGTAGAGTTTGTGTAAGTCTGTGCCAGCTTTAACCAGCTCTTGTGATGTCTTAGTGGTGTGTCTTCATGGCTTCATTTCACATAGCAAAATTTCACTGGGGCCAGACGCAGCTTTGGGCAGTAGGAGGTTGTTTCTACAAGGTGTGTTTTTGCCAAAACCAGAAATACCATCACAACCTGAAAGGGCCTCCTCTCTTGCTGAGGAAGGGCTCTTCTTGTCTGATTAGTGCCTGACCAATGGTCTTCACAGGGTGTGTTGGTCCTACAGCTTGTAAGCTGTTACACCATGACAAGACCTGCATATTAGGTGCATTTTTGAGCAGATGCTGTGACTAGGACTGTGAGTGTAGTCTCAGTTTATTTTGGCAGGGCTTTGCTAGGTGGGAGCTCAGAGACGCTCTGCTTCCTTGCCGAGAGTTTCACCTGGATTGTGGTGTTTGTCCCCCTCTTTAACATACTTATGTTTCTATACATGTGATAGAGGGGTGTCCCAGGTTGCCTGCTCTTGGTGGTGTGCTCACAGTGGAATCAGGACCATGCTGAGCATACATTTAGATGAAGATGTGGGACAATGACCCACCTCCCCAGCTGGGGAGCTTCAGGGTGTTCTTGGGGATTTATGTACAAACCCCACCGGGTACGCGCTGCATGTCCAAAATGGGGATTACAATCTCTTTTTCAACTGTTTTCTGCTGTTCTTGGATCCAGCCACCTGGAGACTGGCATCCCCAGGCAGCAGCTGTGCCTGCTGGTGCCACCAGTGTTTTGTCACCGTCTGCCTAGCAGCAGAGGGAGAAAGTGCCAAAATGCCTGAAAACAATGATTATCTGGTATTGTGCCTGCACACAGGTTTACAGCTAATGTAGCATGATGTACCTAACTGGCCTGGTGTGGCTTTGGTGTCTTCCCTACAAGCAGGATGCTCAGCTCATGCAGCTCCTTGGTCTTGGGCTTCACAGTGAAGCAAGTCTGCATGGAGGTATAGTGGGGCTGGTAAACAGCAGAGAGGGGTGTCAACGTGTGGACCTACCCATGCAGCACAGACACATCTGAGGGTTTCATCAAAATTTAAATTGAGTCAAGGCCTTTTCTGCCTCCTGCCCCAGCGAGTAGGCTGGGGATGCACAAGAAGTTGGCAGGGGACACAGCTGGGACAGCTGACCCCAACTGATCAAAGGGATATTCCCTACCATCTGGCATCATGCTCAGCATATAAAGCTGGGAAAGAAGAAGGAAGGGTGTGATGTTCAGAGTGATGGTGTTTGTCTTCCCAAGTAACCATTAGGTGTGATGGAGACCTGTTCTCTTGGAGATGGCTGAACACCTGACTGCCAATGGGAAGTGGTGAATGGATTGGTTGCTTTGCTTTGCTTGCATGTGTGGCTTTTGCTTTACCTATTAAACTGTCTTTACCTCAACCCATGGGTTTTCTCACTTTTACCCTTCTGAGTCTCTCCCTTATCACACCAGGCAGGAGTGAGCAAGCGGCTGTGTGGTACTTAGTGGCTGGCTGAAGTTAAACCATGAGAGCTGCCCTCTAGGTCAATGCTAAAGCCAGCTGTGCTTGCCTTTGCAGGGAGGTGTGCCCATAAAAATATTGGTGTTTTTTGTTAAGTCCACTTTTTAGAAGTAGTGCATGGGTTATGCTAATTTCTGAAGTGAGATATAGAATATTTGTTCTATGTAGGGTTTTATACAGCAGTAAGGAACACAGGATCTTGAATATCTTCTGGTTGTGTCTACCGTAATTGCCTCATTAAGGGTAAAGTGTGCCAAGGAGAGCTGCTGAAATGTGCTGTGCTGAACCTGAAAATGGGGAAATCAAAGAGATGTGCCTTCACCCTGGAGCAGAGATCACAAGGTTGTGATAATCATTAAATACCTGGGAAGTTCGTGTCACTGAGTTGGACTAAAATTCCGAGGAAAGTTTCTCCTTGTTGTGTGTTTTCTTCTAGAAAATCTGTGTGTCCTTGAGGAAAAAAAAAAACCAAAACTGTCAACCATTTTTAGATAATGTCTAGACCTTTTGCATCTTGATAGTTACGATTCTGAATCTGATAGACAATTCTCCCTTTTTATGGAAGAGAGCAGAGGACAGGCTTGATGTGCTAGTGATGGCCAGTGATATCAAGTAGACAGTCACAAAATTTTTGCCACTAATATTTTCATGCCCTGGGTATGGGACATTGGAGTTTTTGGGAGGGGCCTGGAGATACAAATAACTAATGCCTAATTGTGATTTGCCAAGTTGGAAAAGGATGATGCCCTTCTCAAGCAAGCAGGCATTAATTGCAAAAGCTAATAAGAGGGAACACGGTATCCCAAGAAGTATGTACGCACTCTTAATTTATAAAAGGATTGACCTTTGTTGGACATGTGCTTCTAGTAAGAAGAGACTGGTCCCTTGGTTTAAAAAAATGTGTGTAGTCCTCTTCTTTGTTTTCAAGTTTGAAATTCACTTTGCTCATCCCATCCTTCTGTTTTTCCCGTTGTAAATTAAATGTCATAGCCAAATAATGAAAAGCAATGGTCCAGGTATTCTAAGCCATTTGTTCCTCTTTGCTTACATAGCCGAGTTTTTCCCCCAATTTTTAGAATTATTACTTATGATACAGTTGCCCGACACCAAATTTCTAGCATGTGGAAAGGAAAAAAAAGGAAATATAAAATCAGAATTTGTAGTTGTCAAAGACCAACAGAAGCATTTTTGGGCCCAGATGAATACCCTTTATTTCTACATTTTCAACCTAAGTGATTTGGTAAAAACAATAATAATTTCAGAGTAAAAGCAATATGCTTAAGATATTTGTGTGGCAAACTATGTTGGAATGTAGTCAAGTAGGAAAGTGGTTGGCATACAGACTTCTGTGGTCAATTGGACACATGGCTCCAGGAATCAGAGAGGCAGTCAGCAGAAACATGGTTAAATCCTCCCTATGCTAAGGGCATTCCTCCCCTCCTGAGAAAGGAACCACCAACCCTCCCTGCTTTGTTGTCTTGATGTCTAAGGTAAATGGAATAGGATCCCTGTGAGTCATCATCTCTTCTGTGCTGTGCATCATGCTGCACTTCCCACAGGAACGAGCAGGAGGAGAGGAGCCAAGGACAGAGCAGTGGTCACAGCCATGAGGGAGCAGACTGAGAATGTGGTCCAGATTTCTGTTCAGGGCACATGAATATGGAAATAGGATGTAATGAATGAAGCAGACAGTTTTCAGTGTCTATAAAACATTGTAGCAGAAGGACCTCTTTTTATTAGTGTGGAATAACTCTACTGGTAAAATTTAGGGCAAGAAATTCAAGCTGAGAGCCCAAGGTAGTTTTCCGAAACAAGAACATAATACTACTAATTAGATCGCTAAATATATATATACATGTATGTAGACATAAAAATGACTTTAAAAAAATATTTACTGGACTCATTTGTTTCTTTAATGTGCTTTCCTCTGCCACTCTATCTGATGCCATATGTTGCCTGTTTTTATGTGTGAGGTTGATTTTTGAACCACTTCAGGCAGTTATGCATATACATATGCACAATTATAGAGCAAAGTTATTGCCTTTTGCTGTTGGTAAAATTGTATTCTGTCAGTATTATTGTATTTGCTCAATCAAATCTAGTCCTTCTATTACAGTGAAGAGGGTTGTGGGGGGGAATAAGCTTCACTTGGATTTTCCTCATGTTAACCACCATGTGGAATCTTAGCAAAGGTTCCCACTTAGGGTACCACTGTCTTCCCTTTTATGTTGCATCAGTGACTCTTTCTATCTAAGTGTTTTAGGAAGGGAGGCCCATAGGCTGGAATAAATTCAACGTTTAAAATACACGTGCTAATGATGGGTTAAAACTAAAAGGAGATGAGATTTTCATTTAGTCTAATTGCAAGCTGCAGAAGCACTAGAACTTCTTTTTTCACATGGCTATGGCTCCCTTTGCATGTGGTCCCAGATTGTAATGAAAAACATCATAATCAGGAATGGGTGCTTAAGCTGTTTTGAAGGTAAGTGACATTGAGCCCAAAGAATTGTCTGTAATATTTGCTGAAAATTAATTGATTTTCTCACTGCGCTTGTTGTCTTAGCCTTACTGGTTTTCTTTTCTTAATGTTGGGGAATAGGGACCAAAAGCAGCAGTAAGGTAACACTAAGAAGTCACTGGTCAACTTTGTGGCTGCAGCTAATACATGCAAACATTGCCAAGCCCACTTTAAAAAGTCTTCATTGTTTAAATGTTCCTTTTTTTTCCCCTCCTTTTTTTTTCCTTCGTTGTCTGACAGAGTGAAATATTTTGTATGTATCCTAGCACTCCAACTTTGGATGATGTTTCCTTACAGAAAAAGTGTGGGTATCCTAAATTAATAAACTAGCTTTCAGATGGTTGTTTTCATAAGGAAAATGGGTCAGTTACAAGGTCTTTGGAAGAAAACCAATGACAACCACTTTACCAGTGCATTAACATTACCTCTTGGAGACTTCAGTGTGAATAATTACTCTTAAGTTCATTGACAATATTTATCAGTTTCCTTGCATAACATTAGTTTCTGTTTGTCTGTGGCCTCTCTAAAATGGCCTAAGGTGACTCTTACATGCTTCAATTTTAGGTTTTCACTTATTATTTCCTAGGGTGGTTTTGTTGTTGTTTTCCCAGGTCATCTCCTTCCCTTTAAACTCTGTGACTAATAACTGCATTTTTATGTGTACTGACCCTTGCTCTTCATTACAAATATTAATGTCTCACTGAAATTGGCAGTATGTGACTGAGCACACTTAACGAACAGCAAATCCTATTGGAGGACTTTCACTTTCTTTCAGATTGGAGCTGATGCAGACCTGTGCCTCTCATCTTTATCAGCTGGGGGAAATCATCAGTTATCTCTTAGGAGCTATGTGTTTTACACAAAAACTCACAAACCTTTAACTCTCAGCCCTCACAGCCTACCTGTGTGCTTGTCATCATTAGTTTCTGTCATGCGCGTGCTCCTGCAGCGAGGGCAGGCGTGCAGAAGGTTGAAGTGGCCAAATAAAAAAACCCAACAGTCAGCTTACAGTCTCAGGTTAGAGTTCAATGACTGCATCTGGGAAACACAGTCATGCCCAGGAGTGGTCATTGTTAGATTTGGGTAGCCTCACATTTGATTGGAGCAGAGAACCTCAGTTTCCATGTATGCATGCCCTCATGTGAACCGTCTGGATGCCCAACAGGTTGTGTTCTTGTCAGAGCCCAGTGAAATCTGGGACTGGTGCTGCTGTGTTACCAATGTGAAGCTGTGTCTGCAGTTAGGCAAAATTGCTTTTCCCAAAGCTGTGGTCACCTGGATTTCAGTGTCATGTCTTGTGGATTGTCACTGTGTCTCCAACACCATGCAATGTTATGTTTTGAAAGAAAACTAAGGGAAGGAATAATAATAATAATAAAGATGGGTTAGGTTTCTCAAATTATTTAGTGAGGTAGCGCTAAAACCAAATAAGCCAACTGAGATGTACATCCTGGGTTCACCCCGAAGGTACTGTGGGTGTCACTGTGGGTCTGACAATGTGACTGAGTGGGTTGCTCTTTTTAAAAAAATTTCTTCCATTAATAGCTCAGGCTTTTTCAGTTCAGACCAAGGCCTTGTTAGTTTTTGTGTCCATTTGCATGTGCTTCCGGGCTTTTCTCCTGAACTCAAGCTGCCTTCTCTTGAGTGGTCCCATGCCACCAGTGTGAGTTGTTTGAATGGAAAATCACGTATTGGCTCAAGCCTTCTGTGTTTGCTAGCTCCCTTTGTGCCACAATCACAAAGGAAAGTGGAAGAAGCCAACTGCCACTCACAGCGACCACAGCATTACATAAGGGGAAGTTAGCTAGACAGGGTGGAGAGATGCATAAAGCTAGATGAGGAAACTGAGGAAGAGTTCCTTGCTAAGGAAACCTTGCTCTGAAGTCATTGAAGCAAACACAACCTGGTACCATCATACAAAACCCCCAGAGCCACATAACAACTATTGCTAGAGTAGTTCATTTGCTGTGGAAAGAGAGAGAGAGAGGCAGAAAAATTATTATCCTTTTCAGATTTCTTTATTTTTCTTCATTCTCAGGGTAGGGGGAAAACTGAGCAAGAACCATTTTCCTTTGTATTCTTGCCCATGTTACCTTAAGTTCAGATTCTTTGTTTTAAATAAGAAACAAATAGTCAAAATGAAGCTGTTATTTCATCAAAGACCTGGCCAGTTGACAATTTATTTATTAATAAGCAGTATTTATTTTAATTATGACCTAAGTCGTAACTGTCTATGCCACACTACTAATTACTATTCTGGTTTACAGTTGTGGTAAATTTCACAAAGGAATTTTAATTAAAAAGATGTTTGAAAAGTGAGTAGGTTTGTTTGCTTGTTATTTCAGATAACAAACAACTGCAATGTGGTCTGCTGACGTGTATTAGTTTATTATTTGAGAAAGATGGTCCTGCTGTAACTTTGGGGTTTTGGCTCCTAAAGTGCAAAGTCAAGATAATTGTAGTTCTTCATGTCCAGGACCATGACATGACAGTGGCAGTACATGAATGTTTATGTTCTAGCAAATGATGATGTCTTCCTGACTATTCAAGACTTGGCACACTCAAGAAGTACAAGTTTGCATGTTTTTTAATACATATATTTTTAATTTCTGATAAGATCAGCTAGTGAAGGGAAAATAATCCAGGAGTAAAGTAGATAAGAAGGTTCACTAAGCAATAGATGGTGACAGTTAAGTTCAAACTACCACAAGCAGGGCAAGATGAGCTTTCTAGAAAAGGCACAGAACAAAGAACAAAGTCTGGAGAATTTTGCTTTTTCTGTTTTTCTGACTTTCTTTTCATTTTAATATCACACATAGAAATAACTTATGGAAAGAGGAGAATGCAACAATATAGAACTGCTATTCACTAACGTTTTATATTTCTCTCTCCCCTTGATATGATTGTATGATATTTAATAGACTTTTTTGGAGAAAATGAGAAATTCTTTAAGCAAGGGCAATTGCATGGTGCTCCAAAATCTTTATATTAGACTTATCATAGAATCACAAAGTGGCTTGTGTTGGAAAGGACCTTAAAGATCACCTAGTTCCAACCCTCTGACATGGGAAGAGACACCTTCCACCAGACCAGGTTGCTCAAAGCCTCATCCAGCCTGGCCTTGAACACTTCCAGGAGGCATGGGGACAACTTCTCTGAGCAACTTGTTCCAGTGCCTCACCACCCTCTCCATGAAGAATTTCTTCCTTATATCCCACCTAAATCTACCCTTTTTCCATTTAAACCCCCCCTTGTCCTGTCGTCACATGGCCTTGTAAAGACTCCCCCTCCAGCATTCTTGTAGGCCCCCTCAGGTACTGGACTTGCTCTAGTAAATTCTTTTTTTTGGGGCTTGAAAGAAGAGCTGGACTCTTCTAGGAAACTACACAGTTCTGTCTTCTGGGGTAAAGGAGGTGGGATGTTGAGAACTAGGGAAAATTCTCAGATGAGAGGAAGAGCTTTCCACAGCTTACTTGCAGAAAAAATCCCATGTTTTCACAGAAACACAGTGAGTAGATTTATCTCTTATTTTTCTTTTTACTAGAACTGGAAATTTTCACATTTGTTGAGGCATTTCTGGTGCCATATTCTTCTTAGGACACACCAAGACACATTTATAGCTGCAGTTCATAAAATGCTACAAGAAAGTGCTGTATTGGTCCGATCCACTTTTCCTTTGCGATCTCTCCTGCAAGCTGTTAATATTTATTTATTTAAATTTCCTTTGAGGCTGTCTTTCTAGATGTCTTTACCTAAGTAAGTTTTTATGGTTTCCTTGGCTGGAGGCAGACTGCACTCTGTTTCACAACAAATAATGAGCTTTACCAGCTGCAAAGCAGAACCCTTGAGGGTGTGTAAATGATGACCCTTCCCAGAGAACCTGAGGACAGTTTGCTTGGGTTTTGGGTTGGTTTTGGGTTTTTTTTTCCCCCTTTGACATTTTTGCTTTTAACCTTGTTGAAGGAGATATTTTTCCTCTGAGGTGATTTCAGAAAGTACTGGTCTGCCCTGAAGCCCCATCCACCACTAAAACATATGAATTTGGTGTACATGGAGAGGAAAACCATCCTGTATGGCCATCTGGCCTGGAGACGATACAGAAGAAATGCACTGAGCCTGATACATGCATAGCGGAGAGGGTAGAGGCGAGGAAGGAGGAAATCTAGGGTGCAACAAGAAGACTCCCAACTCACTTGAGAGAACAGCAAGTGTATGGTTGTCTTCTCTATTTTCTAAGGGCCTGGATGGGTATAACCTCTGTGGATGCGTATAAGCATTTGCCTTAGGTTTAATATTGATTGCCTTACACTAAAAATCCAAAGAAGTCTATTAGTGGCTGACACAGAACCCTCTCCTTCATGCTCGGTGGTCTGCATGAAATTCTTCTCCCTCCCCACTTTGTGTTTCAGAGCAGTTAGTTCATCAGCAGCACCATTAGGAAAACTCATCACCACAGCTGATATTGAACAGCCTCTGTGTCGTTTATCTCATGGGGGGCCCGTAAGCCATGACTGAGGGGAGGGTAGGCAGTCTTGCTTACCCTATTGATAAGCAGAGGACTTAATTTCCCAGGCACATTGATCCTAAGCACTAAATGCCATTGCTCATTCCAAACATTTGTTACAGCTCTGCTCAGAAAGAAAGTTTTACCAGTTTTCAACTCTGCCAAAATTATTAGTTGTAGCAGTAGGGCAACTTGGTACAGTCTGTGCAACTAGTATTTTGTCTCACATTAACTTTGAATTTCCTGATCCTAGTTTTGTCTTATACACATTCAGAGATGGGAGTTTTGTTGTTTTCATCAACTGCTTAAAGATGCCAGTGGAGTTAAAAGTCCTTAGCAGAAGAGGCAACTTGGAGGACATTGCATTAGCTTTTGCAGACTGTTTTGGTCATTGTTATGCAAGCTCTCATCAAATCCTTCTGACACTTGGACAGAATAATTATTAGTTATTCATTAGAACCCAGCATCCTAGTAAATTAACAGATTCAATATCTTGGCATAGCACTTGAGATGTTATCTCATAGTAACAGTGTGTTTTTTACCTGTAGAATGTATTTGTGTTTTGTTGATAAAACCCATTCAACCAACTGCTGAAGCTTTGCTACTGGTTGCAATGCATGAATCATAAAACTTCCTTGTAGCATTCTTTTGATAAATAACCCCACAGTGCCTTAAAAGAATTTTGTTTCTTTTTTGGAAGCTAAATCAATCGAATATGGAAGGCTCTTGTCATACTTGGAGACAATCTGTTCTCTCATGGGAGCTCATCTTGTTTGTTGTCCAAATCATGGTCTTGTTCTCCTCAAAATCAGGTTCTCTCATAGTAGAGGTGCACTGGGGTTAATCATCTCATGTTAAGAGGCAGCATGATTCAGGTGACAGCTCAGAATAACCACAGGACCATGCGTAATGTACCACAGATTACCTGCAAAGCATCCTTGGCTTCTTTATGGTGATGCATACAATGGTCTATAGGTGTAGCTGTGCATCACTGCAACTCCACAGAGCTCTGAATCAGTCAGGTGGAGGGTAGCATATGCCCCAGTCTTTACTTTTTCTGAATAATGAAAAGGATTTGTGAGTCAAATTTTCTAGGCAGACCGATAGGTTTTGCTCTGTAGCAGACTTTGTAACTGGCCTGGATGAGTGTCTATTCCCATTTGAGTAAATTTTGTTAAATAAATGAATGAGCACTTTTAACAGCTGAGAATGTGACAGCTTTGCTTGTTGGCTTGCACTGATGATTGCACACTTGATAATGTTTTACACTAGTCATTGCTATCTTTTAGAAAAAATTGCTATTAACTGTTCCTGATTTCCAAGTTTCACAATCATTTTAATGAGCCTTGGGCAATTACAGAAGCAAACTTATTTGCACTTTGCAGTCTGGAGTTTCCACTCCCAGTGAAAATGGAAATGTTAATACAGGAAAATACCCATTTTCCTAAGAAATGTGGACCAGGTGGAAAATGAAACTTCTGAGCAGCATCCTAAAAATTGCCTGTACATGTGCAGGAGGCAGATGTCTTTTCTTCTAGGTAAATGGTTAAAGATAACACAGTTCCTGGTCTTTTTGTGCCTTTTTTGTGATTTTGAGTTGTTTTCTGTTGTGGGGTTTTTGTTTGTTTGTTTTTTAAAGCATGTACCTTGCCAGTACTTTGCAATGTGCTTCGTCATTTTACAAAATTGGACCCTCCTTGGCTGTATAGTGTTGGTCATTATGGCTGTGATCAATGAGGGCAGTGAACAATACAGGACATGCTGCTCTCTGTTGATCATTAATGTATATGGGTCAAAGCCCTTGTTTTGTCTTTTTTTTAATCTTATGCTGTCTGAGTCCATTCATGCCTGATTACCCTTCTTGGATTTGACCCATAGCCTTGAAAAATGACAATAAAAAGCAAAAAACCCTCAAGCAAGTCACCAATAAAAAAGCAAATCATCAATAAAGTGCAATCTTCTTTAAAAAAAAGTGCAAACTGTTTTAAAAAAAAAAAAAGTGCACCTTTTAAAAAAAAAAACGCCGAGGGTGCCTACATGACCTTGAGCAACTATCAGTCCCTCTTGCTTGAGTAGCTGTCAGCTCTATTTATTTCTTTCGCCTCAGACAGCCATTAGACTGCAAGCTGAAACGGTTCAGAGGTGCTTTCCATCACATGTGGGCTTACCCTTCCTTTTATGAAATATTCCAGCTTCTTTGTGTACATATCCGGTGGGGGAGGGGAGAGCTGGCCTCTTGCCTGCTGGGTGGGCAGCCTGTGGGGGTTCCTGTCCTCTGCCCTGAGTCAGGGGTGCAGGGGCAGGAGTGCAGGCCTGACCTGGGGTACAGTTTTCACACAGGATTCAAATTCTTGTTTGTTAATTAATAAAAAAAGAAGCTCTGTACAATAACCGCGTGTGAGCAGCCAGCTCTGCATCTCCAAAGGCTGTTGCTGCAGGCACCTCTCTGCCTGAAGAAGCTCAAGGGGAAACATGCAGGCTGCTAATCTTGGCAGGGTGTGTGTATGCCTCACTCCACCCTGTTCCCGCTTGGTGCCCTCTTCCCAGCATTACTGACTGCCTGGGCTTTCTCCATCCTCCTGAGCCCCTTTGTGGGTGAATCCTCTGTCCTTTCATGGAGGTTTAATCATCCTGGCATGATATGGTGTAATGCGGAGAGGGCAGCCCAGTTTTGAAAGAGCCAGTTAGGTGGTTGAATCCAGTTAGACATGTTAGCATGATGCTTTTGGGCTGATTTATCTTACTTTTATCACCTGAGGTCTTTCAAAACTTTCCTAGGTATTTTTGCACAGTGCTGCTTTCTGCACTGACAAGAGCAAGGTCATTTTGTCAGAGAGCAACAAGAAATGTTTCTCCCCTCAGGACTGTGCTGATGTAAGGGAGATGAATATGAACCAAACCCAGTCATTTGGGATCATGCTTTAGCTCTGCGTTTGATATGGGGCCAGGAGGGCAGTGGGTACCGCTGTCCATGGGGTTCCCCTGTGGGTACCAGCTCTGCAGCGTGAGCCACAGGTGAAGCAGTGCGGTGCACTGTGCTTATGTACCACACTCATGGTGGGAAGGGGAAGTGGGCAAGAAGCCACCTGATGGTTTTCACCATCCCTCTTGTTTTGTAAGCACTTGTGGCTGTCTCTACCTGACCCTGGAAGCAGGTTGTCATCCTGCTCAAAAAATCTCACCTCTCAAAAAATTGTTTGTGAACATGCGGTGTGTCTTCAGCTCTCCACAGGAGTGTTGTGTGGAGGAAGATGTTCCACGTGTGCTAGCTGTATGAATAGTGAGAGTTCTGTGTGTATGTGTGTAAACTTCAAAATATCGGAAAGAAACCCTGTGGTGTGCCTAGGTTTCAAAATAAATTCTTCTGACAGTATTAGGCTTACTAATGACTGATCACAGCTGAAAGGGCTCACTCCTAGTTCTGGCAGGAGAGCTTCTGGGACTACGAGTTTAACTGGGCCAGCTTCCTGAGGGGCTTATGACTATGTCTTGCCCTTCATCAACTCAGGCAACAAAGAAGGAAGGGCTGAGAGCAGAGACACCCTTTCTGGAGACAGTACCGTCTCAGAGTCTTGTGCTGCCCATAGAATAGCACTTCAACCTTTCCTTGTGAATGTCTTTGCTGGAGCAGTAATGAAATCTCAACTTGACTGGTGTTACACCAGGCAGAAAGTGACACACCAGCTGCTTGGTCCTTCTGGTAGTTCTGTTTCACCATGCCTAAGAGTCCAATATTGTGCAGATGCAGCATTGGTAACTTGTACCCATTTGCCGGTCTCCATCTCTTTGTGACTAGAATCGGAGCAGGGACTGAGGGGGGGAACCATAGGCAGCCATCATTGCATCGCACCAATTTCCAGCCAAGTTGCGCAGTAAGGAAATAAGTCTGCTTCTGCTTGTTGGAAGGTTGCTCTCAATGAAATAATATCTAGGATACTGCCTTTTCTGACAAATAAAGCTGATGTTTTAACCCAGCATAGTTGTGACACTGCCCAAAAAACTGCTCTGTCCTATTGCTTATTGTATTAAGTAGAGTAGACATGGGACTGGGCTGGTGGCCCATCACTGGTGAAGGACTAGGGTTGTGCTGTGCATTGCTCAGGGCCCAGCAAAGTCCTGCTTTAACACTAAGCAGAACAAATTTAGATGGGATGAGGATGGCAATGAGCACAGAGAAGAAACCTTGCTGACGTAATACTGTGCTGTCTGAACATTATCCAATGCTGTATTCTGTAGGCGTGTAAGTTTGAGACACTGGGAAAACTGCCTTACCGCCTGTCTTCCTCCCTCAGCTTCACCAGGGTAAAGCTACCTTGACTTTCAGTCATGATCAAATCAATACATATCTAGTAAAACTGTGATAGTTTGCTTTCAACTTGAACTTGCATTTGCAATCTTCTGCTTCTGTTTCAGATACCAAAAGGACCTTGTCTACTCTTCGTGCTTCACAACTTACTCTAATAAAAGATACCACCACTACTGCAATGCTTTACCGAGAACCTCGATCATCTGAATCCTGCTGGGGCTAAGCCTTGCTCTCTCTTTTGGGTCACAGCTAAAGTAAGGCCTTCATTTGAGAAATGTATATCGAAATAGAAAGAAATGAGGGGAGCACAAGCTGCTGCAAACTGCTCAACTTGGCGCTCTGAAATGACAGGTCTGCAGCCCTTTCTGTTCTTGTGCTTGGTAGCAATGCGTTGGCAGCCTGAACAATCTCTATGAGCCTCAAACAATTTTTTTAAAAAATCCATGGCAACTGAAGTGGCTTTTGTTTGATGTGATAAACTACTTGCCGCCCTGCTATGGTTTGCAGGGCCCTCGTGGGATTTCTGAGGGATGAATTGTAAAATATAGAGTAGATGATATAATAGCTTTGTGTGTATGGGGATGGGGGGTGTGGGTGTATAAATGCATTTAATCACAAAGAGAAAAAGAGAAAAAAGTGACAGAGAAAATAGTTTTTCATTCTCTACTGTGTGTTCACAGTATATGTTGCGTGTCACACCTACTGTCTGGCACCTGAGGAGAACAGCAAAGATAACAGTTGTTTTAGGACCCTGGCTGCAAACAGAGCTCAGGGCTCTGCTCAGACCTCTGTTCCAGTCTGCAGTCTCACAGCTGCCTGGTTCTCAGAAAACTGCATCCAGTAGCTGACATGTCACAGATAATGGGATCAACCTACAGGATGCTCTTTCCTGAGGTGTCCAAGATTGCATCTGCACAGACAGTTGTGCACTATACCAGCTCTGGTTTGGGACCTGTCTGCCACGCTGGCATAACATTGCATCTGAGCCAGCAAATTGTTCCATGGGGCTGTTTTCTAATGGGCTGTGCTGGATTTTGGTGACTGGGGTTGGCTTATGTTTTCTTTGCAGCAAACAGTACAGAGGCATTCAGATTTGTCTGCACTTGTTGGAGTAGATGGATGTGCCCTGGGGCTATGACTGGGCAGAAGCCCTCCTTTTCCCTATAAGCCTTGCTCTGTCAGATTTTAAAAAAATTGCTTTCTCACGTGGAGCTCTGCTTCATTCTTCTTTTAGCATAAGATAAAATCTTTTTTTGGAGTAGGCTAGCTGAGAGTCCTTCCAGCTGTAGAACCTGTTCCTCTGCTTGATCCCTCTTCATGCCCCGTGCTAGTCTGTAAATGAAATTACAGCATACTGAACACTACACTAACACAAGGCTTCCTAAGTAAGTAAAGCTGAAGTAATGCTTACCTCTGTCCAAAAGGTACATGGGTTGTGAGGCAGCTCCTGTAAGAACAACGTTTCTGGTTTTGGCTTCAGTGAATCCACAGGGCTCTTTGTAATTCCTGCTTCATAAACTTTCTTCTTCCCCAGAGTCTCAGTAATGCAGCTTCAGGAGGGCTGACTGGGCAGGGTCTGCCAGGTAGGCTTCCTGCAACAGTGGGAGCTGCTAAATGACCTACATGAGGCTCTTGACAGACTGAGTATATTAAACTTCAGGGATATATTAAAATAGGGATCAATGGCTTTAAAGTTGTAGAGTGGTGTGGTGTGTGGCCTGGCTGTGGTGTTGGCAGTCGTAAGATGAATGGATCCTCTGTTGTGGATAAAGACGGGGGGCCAGTGATGAGCGCAATTACTTCAGGTCCTTAGGGGAAACCTTCCCAGGAAGCTTCTGAAATGTCCACTCCAATATTTAGCTGCTAAAGGGGATCCTTGAGCCCGGCTGCCTTGTGTGCTTATCCAAACACAAACCCATGTCTCCTCTGTGTTGCTTTTGTCAGTTTGTTAGGGTTCAGCAAACTTCAAGACTGCAGTTTGCAACTTGTGATTTACATACTTAGCCGCTGACTCTGACAAGTTCATTTCATAAGCACAACTGAAGTGTGAAGGTGGAGGTGGTTGTTTTCATATTTGTAAACTTCCACTGAATTCATGGATGTGTGTCAGTGGTACCCAGAACTCTGAATGGGCACTGGCTCAGGGAGATTTTTAGTATGGGAACCTCATGAACCAATATATTTAGAGGGACAATGAAGGATAAATTTAAACTGAGATTACTGGGGGAAATTCCAGAAGGAAGGCTAAGACCTGAACACCTGGGGATATTTTTGCTGGGAGAGTGGACAGGACAAGGAGTAATGGGTTTAAATTGAAAGAGAGGAGATTTAGACTGGGTATCAAGAAGAAATTCTTCATGGAGAGGGTGGGGAGACACTGGAACAGGTTTCCAACTGAAGTTGTGGATGCCCCATCCCTGGATGTGTTCAAGGCCAGGCTGGACGAGGCTTTGAGCAACCTGGTCTAGTGGAAGGTGTCCCTGCCCATGGCAGGGGGCTTGGAACTGGGTGATCTTTAAGGTCCCTTCCAACCCAAACCATTCTATGATTCTATGATAAGATAGTCGAAGGGATGCACAAAATCAGTCCTTCTGTTTCGCACTTTTATTTTAGTATCTCTAGCTCTTGCAGTTTCTTTTGCTCTCTTCACTGTATTACTGGAGGGAGCAGTTTTGCCTACTCAGTTCACATGCCTATAAAGGATGTCTAGTTTGACTGCTTTTTACCTAGTTGGAGAAACCTACATATCCCTTTAATTCGTAGATTTTTTTATTCTTAGCAAATTGTCACTGCAGCAGGTTCTTTCATCAAGTGGCATGTGTGGAAGGACAGTTCAGGTCTGGGAAGAGACTCTGCAGAGCCTAAAGTCATTGCAAAGCTGCTTGTTGCGACATGTGTGGCACAGAGTGGTTTTGTGTACCTAACAGTGATCAGTGATCCTCCCTCCACAGCAAAGTGCTGTTCCCTGGGAAGGAATTTCCAGCAGTTTTGTATTCTACATGGTTAAGAGGTAATTTACTCAGCAGTACATGAAGCACTCTCTGGGAAGGCAGAGTAACACCATAGCATCACAGACTGAAAGCCTACCGGCATTACAATCATCTTCTCTGACCACTGTAAAGAAGGGGCCATGTTTATCCAGGAGTTCCTGATTTGGGCCCCTATAATCTGGCAGGACTAAGCAGTGTCACTGTATGTTAGTGCAGCACCGTGAGACCTCCCAAAATGGCATCAGAAACGCCAGCTTGCTGTGGTGTTGCTTGCTGCTAGTTGCTCTCGTTTCAGTGCCAAAGCTGCCCAACGCTTCGGCACTGTTGCTGAGCTGCACTTGGTGTTTGGCTTCCCAGCTTTGCCCTGCAGCCAAGCTGGTGGAGGGGGAGAGGGGGAAGCCGTGGTGGGTCACTACACATGGGATTGAAGGCAAGGTGAGCATGTCACTTCTGCCCCATGGCCAGCCCATGGGGTGAAGCCAGCTCTTCAAGGAGGGGACTGTGGATGCTGGGTGTGCGGACAACCCTGTGTCAGAAGTGATGAAAGAGGAGTGCGGCAACCTGCTCCCTCCCTGCTAGCGGGAGTGTACCTAGAAGAGAATGTGCTGTTCCAAAGCATGTCACATATGGGGCAGGTTTTCTGCAGCAGTTGCTCAAACAGCTCGTTTCATGCTGGTGTGCTTTTCTTCACCAAATTGGTGTTTGTCATTTTTGCTGTCAGAGCACAGAAGGGCTGAGTCTCAGCATCCCTTCTGCTGGGGGCTATGGGCCATCAGCATGGCCTCATACTGCCCTGTTGCTCTCTAGTTATGTGGTCCTCTCCACAGAGCTGGATGACTTATTGTCAAGGCTCTTTTGAAGGAGATATCTTTCTGCTCTGATATTACCTCGCTTTCCCATTCCTACTTAGGCTGAGCCTGCCACAGGCTAGTTTCTGTACTGAGAGGATGTGCTTTGACATCTTTGCTTGTCATCAATCCGGTACTGTGACTGTTCCAGAGGACGCCCCTGCCAGTCATGGCTGCTGCAGCTTAAGGCTTCGCATGGACATGGGTTGAATTTTGTTCCTTGTTCTCAACTGCTTGACTTTGAGGACTATAGGAGGCTCCAACCTGCAAACGAGCAGTGGTGTGTACCCATAGCCATCATGACAGCAGCAAGGAAAAAATATCTACGTGTCCTTCTGTATGATTATTTGATCTACCCTAGCTTAAAGCATCACTATTGTATGACCAGATAATGAGTTGCACACATTCAACCGTTTGGTGGAAAACATGCTCTTTCTTAAACTCCTTAAGACAACACCATTGTTGCCACCATGTACATTTTTTAAAGATAAACTTTAAGAGAAGTTTCTACTCAGGACCATGAACTGGTCTGATGGCTGCATTTGCCTAGGGCTGCTGCTCTCAGCCTTTGCAATGTAAAGTAGAGGCTGAGGGCAGAAAGCCTTTGGCAGCGTGTTTGTTCTAACTCTTCCTTCTGCTATTGATTTTAAAGCTTTACCATTAATTGCTTCTATCAGAGTCTGCATCCTTTTGTGGTTATAGTAGGAACCTTCAACCACTTAAATGCAGCAGACTGATATCGAGGGGGCAGATTTCCTAATGGTAAAATAATGGCACATTTCAGAGCAGATCAAACAGGACACTTCCTGTTACTGACATCAGAGTGTTTTTCCAGGCAAAGCACATGAGATAGTGGCTCCGCTGCTGAGATGTACATCACCTTAACTTGACCTTGGGTGCTGGGGGCAGCTGGAAGTTGGGTGTCTGCTATGTCTCTGAACACAAGCAGAACAGTAATGAATTAAAAGAGGGAATAATGTATGTCTTTCATAGCAAAGGCCCTTGGAGACCGTTGCTGTTACATGGTGACTTTTAGAAATGCCTAGACACCTTTTTAAGCACAGACTGTACTGAAAAAAAAAAAAAGATTGAGACAGGAGTGACAGCCTGGTGCTGTAAGGTTTTGTGGGTGGGTGGTCTCCAGCTTGTAGACAGAAAAGCTGCGTGTGCTGATCGAAAGACTGTCTTGTTGTCTTTACATTTTCCATTATTTCTGTCTGCAGCTTCCCTCTCCTCTTGTTTTCTGTGTGTTTCTTGGGAGGGAAACAAAATGGATTGTATTGCTCTCTGCCCCTAGCTGACTCTTAATTGCCTTAATTGTTACTGGAGGGCCAAGTTTGAAAATAATTGTGAAGAGAGGAAAGTAAAAACACTTCTCTGAGGCTGAGGTGTCCTGTGGGGAGAACCTGCTGGATAAAACAAATGGGGTAGCAACAAGGCTTGCACATATTGCTCCTGGTAGTGTTGCTGTTTTCTTTTGACTGCTTGTAAGACATGATTATTTTGGGACTTTTGCCCTTAGATGGCAGTCATAAAAACAGTCATGGCACCAAGGGAAGAGAAACCCTGATCCCGAGAAAGCAGCACTTGCTCCTGCATTGCTAGGGAGACCTGGACACGTCCTTGGGGGAGTTTTGCCTGGTTCTGACAACTGAACAATTAATTTGGCTGTAGCGTTGTCTTTCCGCGCAGGAGGTGCCTTGGTGTCTTTTCCTGACTCAACAAAATTAATAAAACTAGTTTTTCAACATTTCTTTAGGCAATAGTGCCTTCTTGGAATATTGAAGAAGAGAGAGTTCACGTCTCTAAGGCTAGGTTCATTTGTACCCCTACCTGGGAAGAACCCTGTGATAGCTTCCACTGTATATATTTCACTTCAGTAAAAATGAATTTTAAAATTTACTTGCCTTTGAAACTGAAGCTAGCAGAGGTGGTGGAACAAAGATCATGTTGGACGAGAAGGGAGGAGTGAATCAGCCAGCACTCCCAGCACAATGTTTACAAGGTTAGCAGAGACTTGAATTTAAGAAAATCACCCTGACAATTAGCTAGTTATATGTATTAATCAGGGATGAGTCTTGCTAGTAAGAGAGTAGTGGGTCAAAATATACACTAGATTTTTCTGAATGCTTAGGAAAAATGTTTTCCAGCACCTCACCTCACTCTTTCAAACATGATCATGTTAAAATCAATATAAAGTACTTGAAGAATGCGAGAAGTGGAATTTTCTTGCAGTTGTACACAAATACCAATCTGGGACTTTTCAGGATTAAAAAAGGAAATGATTAAAAAAAGGGGGTGAGGAATGACTGAAAGTTGTGGTCATTTGAAGAATCCGTAGATGGTAATTTATTCCATTACACTGTTGGCAGTATATATGAAGAAAAATAAAAAAAACCCAGTCTGGGTGTAATGGTATCTCTATACAGCCATTATAAGGATGGAGACTACAAATATTATTAGCAATTTTCTACCAGACATGTGGTGAGCAAACTATGCCTTAGCTCAGCCTTATAATCTTCAGTTTGTTGTCATTCTATGGCTACTGCAATTTGGGGTTACTAGTAGAATATAAAGTTGCTTTAATCTAATAATTTTTTTTTTTTTAATAGTACAGTCTTGATGCATCCCTGAGGAAGCTTATAAGTAGACTGGCCAATGTTTCTTAGATGTACAAGAAATCAAGATAAAAAACTGCACTCTCTTTTTAAACGTCCTGTTTGTGTGGCTAAATCCAGGCAGGCAGATGACCAGGAAGGAAAACTCTTTACTCCTACTAGAGAAAGTGAAACTACCAGGTTTTGTTTAGTACACAGAGCATTTTATGTTAAGAGTATCAGAAGGCTGTGGTATAATCAGCTGTTCTTTCCCATGCAATACCTCCAAAAGAACAAAACACTTAAGCTCTAAATTCCCTGAAAGGTGAAGTTTATGTGAGGTTATTTCATATTTGATTAGGACACAGAGAGTTTGGGTTTTTTTAATCATGAGACAAAAGCTCAATTTTTATAGGAATGTGCTTTTTTAGAGCTGTCTCTTTTTAACCAAGATACCCTAGATAAGACCATAATTGTTGCAGGGGAAACAATACTGTGCTCTAGGGGCTCGCCTGGCTGATAGCTGTGGCTAGGAAATGAGACTATAGCACCCTGGGAACAGTAAAGCACAAGAGAAGGCTGTAATGAGGCATTTGCACATGCTGAAGTGTCTAATTATTCTGTCTGAATGCAACTAAAGGATTTGATTAGTGTATAGGAGGCAGCATAGCAGTGGAGTCTGCCTGATGACTATTGATTTTTAATAAAACTAGAATAATGAATTGTCTTCAGGAAAATATTACCATAAAATTACTTCCTGTGAAGAATTAAGGAATTAAGACAGCGTGACCCTGGGGCATTCATTTAACTTGTTTTAATTCCCTCAAGCCAGAGTCCCTTCTGACTTCTGCTATTTATGGCTTTTTTTTTTTTTTAATAATTTATTTAAGTTGCTTTGCTGTCATTATCAAGGCTACTCAATATTTTCACAGGTAGTCCTCAATTACCCTTTTTTATGTTGGTTATGCATGCGGAGCTTTTTTACTGCAGATGCAAAAGTGTAAATTCATGTCTTATGTGAAGTGCTGCTGTTCAGAGGAAGTGCTTCCCCCTTTCCCATGGTGCAGGAGTACGCTTTTTGTTTTGCCTTGGTTCAGTCTCATCCCAAGGGTGTGTGGCTGCTGGAAGATCAGAGGAGCTGGTCTGCATTGACTCTTAATGCCCACAGCAGTGGGAACTGGTAGTCCCTTGGGACTGTTGCAGCCTGGGTGCCATGCGAAGCATTGGCTCCTTTGAAAACAGTAAGAGTTTTGACCCTGAAATCTGGTTTCTGGTGGAAACACTGTCATGCTTTGCTAGAGGAGCCTGGACAAGGTTCCAGTGCTACCTAAATTAGCTCTCCACCACAACAAGACAAGGTTGTGTGAAGACACTTGTACTAAGATAAAAATAAAAATTAGGTACACAGTAGGAGTCTGAAGTCTTTCAGGAGCAAAATCCATGGCAATTTGGTTGTGAGAGCAATAGCCACAGGGAAAAATCTTTGGGAAGGTGGAATGTCTTGTTCAGGTTTTTCTGAAGGGATGGAGAGCATAAGACCTCATTTAAACACAAAGACAAAATCTATTATCTGGTCTCTTAAGTTTGCAGACGATGGAGCAAGAAGTAGTGGGACTCCTGCACCAGGCTGAGGATGCCATAAGACAAAATGCCTGGGGATGTGTTGGAGGTTTTTAGGAACTGGTTGGACAAGCCCCTGGTGGGAGCGTCATCAGCGTCCTGTCCTGGGCAAGCAGAAAGGCAGATGACCTCTTGTGATCCCTCCCAGTCTGTCACTCTGTGGTCCTAGGATGTGTGGACACAGGATGGAAGGGAACACTGCGTGTTGTGGTCGTGAGGAGTGCAGGAGCGACTCAGAGTCAGCTCCTTCCCCCGGCAGGATTGGGTGCTCCATCACCCTGTGCAGGATCTGGCAGTGCCATCCTGAAGCTGTAGGTCCCTTCAGAGGCTTCCTTAAAGCCTGTAGGACCCTCTGAGCTCCCTGCTGTGGGGGAAATGCAGTATGAGGTACATCCTTCATGTTGCTGGTGAGGAACATGGGCTTTGAGACTGTAAAGGTGGAAAACCTGCAAACACGGGACATCCAGCAGGAGCAGGGAAGGGAGATATGGGGAGAAGATGAAACTTGTAGCTGTTGCACCCCACTTGCTGCTGTCCTGAGCACTTCAGTTGAACAGGACTGGTGAAAAGGCTGTGCTGGTGAATAGGCTCTCAGCAGTGATGGGGCTGGGAAGGTGCATGTACATTCTTACTGCTCTGCAGACACAGGCCAGCTCCTCCATGCCTCTGTATGGGGTTTTGTTATTGCGGTGTTTATGAAGGTACGTAAAGGGTCACCCTTTAAAATTATTTATATTTTTGGGCAAATAAACAAGATTTTGTGTGCAAAAACATGGCTTGCCACTCTGTGCGCTTGTTCTAAAATTTTGCCATTTGCTTTCTATTTTTTGACATTCATGGGCTGTTACGCCAAAGAGTGACTCCTCTGAGGAAACAACTCACAGCCACACTCATAGCAGAACACCGCCCCTCTGAGCTGTTTCAGAGCCTGATATTTAGATAAATTTGTGGAAGACAGGATCAATTTGTGAAATAATTCACTGAAATAATCCCCATGAAAGAAACTGACTAACAATCATTTTTCATGGCTGTCTTGATGCACCTGTTTTAATTTGTTAAGTGCTTGTTAACCTGAAAATCATTGTTTTGGCTGATAGTTATGACAGAAGGGAAGTGTGTATAGTGTTAATCTGTCCATGGCTGCTCTTTAGACGTATCCAGCTCCTGTTGACAGTAATAGCAAGGTGCCTGCCACCTATAAATCCAGAAAGTTTTAGTTCTTGTCAGCACCATTTTTTTCTGTTCTCTCCCAAGGGCTCCCCAGATGTGTGTGTGTGTATCAGTATGAAGTTGAATATTGACTAACATGAATTTTCTTGTTAAAGGATGTCATTATTAGTAGTTGTCATGCTCACTTTTATTCCAAACAGGCAAAACATAAGCAACAGCCAGGGGAAAATTTACATTATTTTCTTTTGGTGGATTTGTAAAATCACCACGAGCATAGGGACATAGGGGATTTTTGTGGTTAGCGTACAGGAATACATGATCGTGCTCCTCTGGACATGCTGGATCGCATTCATGGTGTTACCAACATCTACAGTCAATAGTGAAGTTCTCTCCTGACAGCAGTTCCCTGCTTTCAACTGGAGATAAGACAGTTTCTTAAGGTGGAGATGCAGCAGGTAAGAAAGGGAAAGGTTGGGCCACTTGTGTGCTGTAGGGAAGATACTACGTTTCCAGAGAGAGGCAGTTTAAATGGAATTTGCACGATATGTACTTATTAACTGCCCTAGAAAGCAAAGTTATGACAAAGGCCCATTCGCCTCCACCAGCCATGGCAGCAGGAGGTACCCAAAGAGCTTCTCCTTGGCACTGTGCTGCTGTGACATGATCCTCACGGCCGCCAGCTTGAGGCGGATGCGCGGGGACGTTCCTCTGAGCATGGCTGGGCTCTCTGCTTCCAGCCGGGCCTGTGCCTATCAGGACTGTCCCCTCATGCTCTTGGTGCATTTAATTTCTTCCAGGCTTTCCTTGCTTTCCCTTGTTTCTCTTGGCAGCACACAGATGCATGCTGTTGTGGTTTCAGTCCTATCTGAAAACCTTATATTGGCAGCTGATGCCCAGAAAAAGACATGTGAGTAGTTTTTGGTTTGGAAACAAGTGTGGGCAAATAAAAAGGCATACTTTTTTTTTTTTTTAAATTTGAAAAAAGCAGCTTTTACACTCTCACACCCACCCCCAGCAACGCTGCTCACACATCCCTGGAGCATATGGTGTTACAGTGGGGTGAGTGAGTGCTCACGGTGCTTGCAGTGGCCTTTTTGGCAGCACTCCTCTTCTGGAAGTCTTGATGGAAGGTCTGTGTGGTGTTGCACTGAGGCTGTGGCTTTCCTGAATGCTGCTCAATTTAAAGTATGTTTTTAGAGTCTTTTTCCTGCGTGGGTGTCAGCTTTAGGAGATGCTGCTGTGGGAGTATTGAGGAAGGACAGGATAGCTTGGCTGTGCAGCAGGTGTGGTGCATACAGAGAACACAAAAGAGGTTCTTTTTCCTTCTATTTATAAGCTGAAGTCTTTAATGGTGTGGAGTGATATAGTTAACACATGATCTAAGCTCAAATCTTCCTAAGGTGAGGATCTTTCAGCCTGCTGAAGTTTTGCTGCAATAAGTTTTGCATACCCTGCTTTGCAACTCATGTGACAGCATCCATAATGTATTGAATAACTTGGGTTGTGTGCCTTCAACACTCTCCAGGTTCTGATCTCAAGCCAGGGAAAAGTTACTGCTAATACATATGAGTTTTGCCAGACGTGGAAATTATGTTGCTTAACAGTTTTCTATCATTGGGTCTATTTCTTTCTGCATCAATAAGTTAAATAATAGTAAGATGGTTTCTGGAGACTACTTTTGCAGTGTTCTGTGCAATCTGAAGGGAGGCTTTTGGCCACCACCTTCAAGAGTGCCAAACACTGATTTCACCTTGGTTTTCATGGGTAATGTAGATATCTGATGCTCTAAGAAACTTAATTGAAAGGGAAGTTATTAGGCTGAGTTCTTGCTTAAAGACAAGCAGAAAAGAAGAGACATCATGTGTGGAGATGCTTCCTCACCCTTTTGCACTATGTGGGAAGAGGAAAAAAAGATATGTCTGCTAAACTGGTGGTAGGGAATATTTCTAGTAACTAGATCAGCAATGTAAAACATCTACAGTAGCAACAGAAGCTGCAGCACAGTATTTGAGGGCCCATACATTGTTGCCTACAGCTAGCACAACCTTTTAGAAAAAAATTTTAAGAGTAATAAAATAAGAGCAATGTACATATGAAATATGAAACCCTCATGGTGATGTTAGTAAGAAATGAATGCAAAAGACATGGAGCAAACAGAGTGCTGCAAATGTATAAAGCAATGATGTCATTGTTACGGTGGTCAGTATCTAAAATACATTGCTCTGGACCAGTTCTATCCTCTGCTTGCCAAAAGAAGGCATATTAGGCTTTCACACTTAGTGTGGTGCAGTTGTAAAAGTGATCGAGGTATTCACATCCAGGAGAATAAGCAAACTATGTTAAATGGCAGGTCTGCTTCAAGTGGATTTCTAAACTAGTGTAAGTGTGAAGTGACATACCATGCAATATATTTTGCAAAGATACTTCTCTTTTACTAACCAGGGTTTTTTAAGAATTGAAATAAATTGCACATATGAAAACAAACATGCTGGTTCTGACTGAGGTACGTGCTGAATGCTTTCTGTCAGCTGTTCAGTGCCTTCCCCTTCATGGCCTTGGAGCGTCTTCTAATATCAGGCTCTAATTGGTGTCAAAGCGGGTCGAAATGCAGCTTGAGAGAAAGACTGTGAGCCAGGGAATAGGTTCTTCATTAACTGTGCCTTTCTTGGTGCTTGCTGAGCATGCAAAAAGCAACCTTCTCTTCAGAAGTTTTACGATAAGCATTTCCAGTCACAGCTTATTTCTGAAAAGCTTGGCCTACATATATTCATGTGTGTATATTCATATGCAGATACTTCGTATACACACACACATATATATATGTGCTGGGTTTGGCTGGGATAGAGTTAATTTTCTTCACAGTAGCCTGTATGGGGCTATGTTTTGGATTTGTGTTGAGAAGAGTGCTAATAACACACAGATATTTTCATTATTGCTGAGCAGTGCTTACGGAGTCAAGGTCTTTTCTGCTCCTCACTGTGCCCCACCAGTGAGTAGGCTGGAGGTACACAAGAAGTTGGGAGGGGACAGAGCTGGGACAGCTGACCACAACTGACCAAAGGGATATTCCATACCTTATGGCATTGGCATCATGCTCAGCATATAAAGCTGGGGGAGAAGAAGAAAGGAGGGGGACATTTAGAGTGATGGCATTTGTCTTCCCAAGTAACAGTTACGCATGATGGAGCACTACTTCCCTGGACATGGCTGAACACCTGCCTGCTGATGGGAAATGGTGAATGAATTCCTTGTTTTGCATTAGTCACGTGTGGATTTTGCTTTACCTATTAAACTGTCTTTACCTCAACCCATGTGTTTTCTCACTTTTACCCCTCTGATTGTCTCCCCTAACCCGCTGTGGGGGAGTAATGAAATGGCTGTGTGGTCCATAGTTGCTGTCTGGGCTTAAACCATTACAATATATTTAAAAAAAAAAATATTGTATCATGTGGCATTTATTTCACAGCAGCCTCCAACTGGAATATTTTTCCTCCTTTTTCCAGTTTCCCTCTCCCATACCATTCCCCTGTCCCTGGCTGTCTCACTACCTATTCAAACTACATCCTGTCTGGTATGTGCTGCCCCTTGGGATTTTCTGGACTGAAGCTCAGTCCTGATTTGTAGGCTCACTTCTTACCCTTTCAAATCCTCACTGATGACTTGTGCCATGTCTGTGACCTCTTCTTATCTCTGGAGCCGCTTACCCCTGGAAGAAAGGGATTTTGTGTACTCTGCTTGAGAACCCTTGGGCTAGTGAATACAGTACCTCTGAACGGTGAGTTTTGGGGTGTTACGATGTTGAATGTGACTTGTGGTTGTCTTTGGGTTAAAATGATCCTAACTGATATGTGTCTCTCTCTAAAAAAAAAAAAAATATTTTACTATTCCACTAGTCAGGAGACTCAGGAGCCACAACCTCATGTTAGTAATTCATGCATGGAAACAAAGCTGAAAGCTTTTGCACTCCCCAGTTTCCCTCTTGGACTCTGTTTCTGGCTTGTGGAGTGGCATTTCCTGAGTGGATTTGGATCCCTTTGCTCCAGAGAAAGCCTGAGCTAAAGCAATTAAATTTTGCTCAGTTTGGTCTTCAAACCCTGAACTGACCTTGGTTCCCTTGACATTCCTTGCAACGCAATGCTTTGAGGACTCTTTAGACCTTCAAGATTGTAATGCCGTTGGCATGAGGTTGGGTTCCCACCTTCTGACGTGAGGAGTACTTTCACAAACGTCCAGCAGAGCACTTGTGTACCTGTCCCATTTTAAGACTCTAAATAGTTCCACTACTTGGTAGGCAAAAAGCTACAGGCACGATGCAGGATAGGAACCTTTGTGTGATTTGGAGACTACCATTTCTTGCATCTTGATAAACATTTAAAGTTTGGATTGTGTTTAGAAGGGTTTAGGGGTTTTTTTTGGCTGTTTCTGTAATATCTTCTTCCAGCACGAAAAAAAGTGGTTTCATCAGTTACAACCTACTAGTAGTATAGTCAACACCTGTAGAGATATTTGCAAACTAATAGCGTACAGTTATTATTCCGGAAGGTGTTTGCCCATGTAATGGGTCATGAAGAGGAAAAGAACACAAAAGAAATCCTCTCAAGGTTGTCTTTTCTAGTCTTGTAGTTGTTGAAAGTCCTTCTGGCTGTTAGTTGCCTTTATTTTAATCCAACACACAGAAAGATGAAAGTGTGAACAGAAGCCCACCCATTCAAACTTGAGGGACAGCCATTCAGTATGGGCTCTGTCAAAGAGGCAACTGCTGCAGCACACAGTGACAAGACAAAAAAAAAAAACCCAATCTTTTTTTTGTTTATATAACAGAAATGTGAATTTAAATGGCTAAATGAGTAATAATGATTCTGCTTGAACACCCAGATATTGGCACAAACACTCTAAAGCAAGCTGGGGTGGAAAGGGAAAGAAGTCATTGCTTTTGAGGACAAAAAGAGATGAGCTGAACTGTCAGCTCCAGATTTTGTGCATTTTTATTTAAGGATTTTTGAAGAAAGGAAAGTGAATGTGAAGGGCAATTATATATCATTAATTTTAAGGTGGTTTTATTTTTAAGTAGGCTCTACAGGGTGTAGAAGTGTGTCCCATGGCTCTTTATTTAATTTTTATTTTTGTTTAGAGGGACCTGTGTGTTTAAATCTTTGAGGAAACTCTGAAGATTATGCCTCTAGTTTTGGTTTAGACTAAATATTTTAGTAAAATATGTAACATTGCATAATCAGGAGACACCTGATCCAGCTGTCAAACTCTACTTTTTAATTACAGACCATACATCACATTCATCATGAAGATCATACTAAAGTTCTCAGTTCTCCCTTCCCTTTCTGTTTAAAATATTAAAGGGCGCTTGAATGAAACCCTCTTGCCCATTTCATTCGTGTTCCCATAAACTGAGTACTAATGATTTAAGCTGTAAAATAAGAGATTACAATCCAAACATGATTAATTTTCATTTTGATAGTTATGTCACCAAAATACAAAACTATAGTGAAGGATTTAGAAAGAAGAGTTCTGATTTCTTAAAAGAGAAAAATATAAAAGAGAAAAAGAGAAATCTTGATTTCTTGTCAGTATATGAGAAGCTAGGAGTGAACAATAGCTGTTGTAGTGCATTTAGTCGTAACACTGGTAGGTGAGACCCTATTTTGTATCTCAGAGTGAAATAATTTAAAACTGTATTGGAAACCATGTTTTTCCTTGTCAGCAAAGCTGAGATTTTATGTGGAAACAGTTTGCCTTTGGAAAACTTTGCTTTGACAAGAACTTTGATCCTGCTTGATGGAAAAAAAGAACAGCAGGAAAGCCTTGTAAATTAGGAGCATTAATTCCGTTTTATAGGCTGAGGCTACTAATGTTTTATACTGAACAATTCTTCACAAAAAAATCATGCAGCGCTTCATTTTTCTAAGCCACCAGATACTGTGAAAGGTCTCTGGGAAACTGTAATGATTTAGATGAAAAGCCTGCTTTGTCTCATCCAGCAGGAAGTATGCTTATCAATGTGGCTGTTAAACTGCAAATTTTCTAGGGCGCACTCTGTGTACAAGTTGATGATCTTGGTCCGTAAAAGTGGGCTCTTAGACATGACTCATAAAACTGTCTGTGATTCTAATGTGCTCTTCACTTTTGAATAAACGAGTTGTCCAGCTCGTTAAATTCACCCTGTTGTGCTTTTATCTACATCGAATGTATAGTTAACCCTGTGATAGGTAGTTACATTGCACATGGTGGACAACAGGTCAGGCCTATAGTGTCTGGTTCAGGAGTAAATGTTACAGGAGCAAGTACTAATTACAAAGGTTGTATTTATTAATATGAATATGTACCTTCTGCTTTTTTAGTTCTTTAGTTTTCTGGGAAAATTACCACAATGTTGTTAAAAATAATTTCCCCCATGTGCATGTAGTGTGTTGATTAACAGATTTAATGACTTTCAGTGTTTTTATAGCCTTCTAAAGTCTTATCTGTCTTCCTGGCTTTTGTGATTTTTCTAGTAATTTAGAAAATCCTGAAAGGAAGACAAACCAAAGGCTTTTGAGACACTGAAGTGAGACAGCTGATTAGTCCTAAGGAAGCTTCAAAGTAGATAAACAGGCTAGGCCAGATATGTAGTAAGGACAAAGACAAATAATTTAAAAGAATCATTCATTCAGGGGTACAAAGTATTTGACTAGAAGATTTATGAAACTTTTTAAAAAGCATTCTCAGAAACCTTTGGATTAATAAATAACATGGCTGAAATGCCTGGATGTCTTCAGTTTATGGTTTGCTCTTGAAAAATGGAGAGTTCACTGAACTATGAAGTTCTGAAAAGAGTTTTTGTTTATTTTCTGCCATCCCTTTCCTTTCTGCGTGTACAATTTTATTTTCTTTTTGAGTAACCTAACCAATATTTTTGTTTTCAGATTAATGAGCTGCAAAGAATAAGAGATGATGATATTTTTCTCCATAATGTGCACATGCTTTTCTGCAGTTTATCTGTGCTTGTCCACATCAATAATATAATGAGTTTGTGGGATTTTTTTTGTCCACGAATCAGATCTCCAGTTGTTCACCTACTGTGGTCAGGCTGCAAACACATTTTTCAAATGCTATTGCTGATATTTTGCCTTCCCTTCCTACCTTAATGGCAATGAGTGCAAAAAATGCCAAGCATCTTTCTCTGCAAAATCTGGCTTTTCTGGGTGTATCAAGCAGTAAGATGCACTATGTCTTATCTCAGAAGTCACCTTTCAAAACGCACAACAGCATGAATTTGCGTAAGGACTTTCCTTTGAATTTAAGGAGCAAGTAGGAGGTACAATTTCACCCCATCCACTGAGGTAGATGCTCTATGTAATACAAGATCTTTGCAATTCTTTAAGAATCAGGTCTTGAATATAAACTGGATAATTTAATTCTAAAATGGCATTTTAATTTGCTAAATGTGATTCCTTCCCTACCAATCCCCTGTCAGACCCTAATAATCTCGGTAGATGGATTTTTCTTAGTATAGGCTGATCTCCTTACCCCTTGTATCCCACCCAAATGTCCTAAAACCAGACCGCAGATAAATGCATTAAAACTCAGAAATTACTCAACTATCTGAAATTGGAAGGAAAACATGTGTGCCACCAGTGACCTTTATTTGCTGTCTACCAAGCTGAATTGTGTATTTTTTTCCCCCCTCCATGACAAACACAATGTGAGTCATTAAATCTTCCACTGCAGACGGAATTGTGCTTTGTGCAAAGGTACTTGCCACGGACAAGCTTTAACATATGTGTTTTCTAACAGAGTAATGACCTACACTGAGAACTGTCTTTGAAAGGACAGCACTCCCACCTCTTCATAACTCACTGCACTTCCTTCAGTGATGTTAGATCTGTTCTGACTTTATTTGAAAAAGATAGTATCTCTGAAAAAGGCATTATCCATGCTTAGTCACCCCCTGCATGTTTTTCGGTGAGGACATCTCGGCACATAACATTGTACCAGACAAAATACATTTATGTCAACTGCCGCAGCATCAGTATCAGACGGGCTGATACATGTACGTGTGCACATGTACACACGTGCACGTCTGCATCTGAGCCTGTCACTGCACTCTTTTTGTCCTCAGCGGAGCAAAACAAGTGCCCAAAAGGTATGGTGACTTCCTAAAGGTGATGTCTACAAAAGAATAAATTTTTGTTTGTTTTCTGTAAAAGCAGTCAAGTATAACTAGTGCTTTAGGTATCTAAAGTACGGGGAGATGAATCCCATTCTGCTTGTCACTATTACCCAATATAATTATGCTGGGAATACTGGGTTTTTGCACAAACTGCAGCTCTGGAATACTTTTGCAGTTTGGCATCAGTGTTGCTACCATTCCACTACAAGAAAACCTTTTCATAGCTGAACTTGCAGCAAAAATATAGTTATATACATGATACTCTTCCCTGAGTGAGGCAGGTTACTGGATATTGTGTGTAACCTGAGTGAGACCTGACTCTAAGCACAGGCAAAGCAGGCAGTTACAGGCAGCAGTGCTGCCTGCATCACTGAGCCATCATCGTGCGCCTTGATTTGTGCAAGCCAGGGAGAAATGTAGGGGAGCAGGCATGGCTCTGCAGGTAGGGCAATGCAGGCCCTCTGACCCCTTCTCCCCAGGGTTTCCCTATGCCCTCCTTCCCACCTTGTCTCTCCTGTATCCCATCCTAGTCTCAAAGCCCAGCTCTTGCCTCATCACTAGGGTGGCAAAACTGAGTTTTGTTGCCAGCAAGCACCTAAGTTCTTTGGGAGATGGAACAGCTTTTTAACTGTTTCCTTCCTGGCACTATTTCTTCATATTTTTTTCTATTTTCCAGTATGTGTGCAATAACTTGCAAAGCTTGCGATGCAGGAAATTTCTGTGGTAAACAAAGGGCAGCCTTTTTGTTGCTGTACCTTTAAGGGATGCTGTTGCTCTGACTCACTTTATGAAGAGCACACACAGATCAATGATAATGTACATAACTGCTTTCAGATAACTACCCGGACATGTTTCAAATGCTTGCAAATGCTCTTCAGTACCTTTTCAGCAGATAGGAGTTGTAGGATGTTAGAAAGCAGGCCAAAAACCTTCCTCCTTTGCTCTGCAAACAAATCAGAGCTTCTGTAATCTGGCAGGCCTCCTCCTGCTGATAAAAATGAGGCCATTCAAGTCTGGAAAGGAAGGAATGGGACTCGATTTACAGCACTGTTTCTCTATCCAAATTTGGGGTTTTATTTGCTTGTTTTTTCAACTTGAAAGAACTCCTATCCTTAAAGAAGTCGAAGGGCTTTCTTTCAATAGTGTTGTCCTCATGTCTTTTTTTCTGACAGCTAAACAAGAAGGTCGTTACCTGTTTTAAATTATTTATCATACTTAGTCCCTCTCATTTTATTTTCTTGCCAGTGTATGTGCATTTCTGAAGAAGATTTGGTGGAGCACTCCTTGCTGTATTGAAAATAAACCTGGTGTAGTCCAGGAATCCCTGCTAGAGAGATGCTGGCATGTATGATCATGCATTTTTGTAGCAGTCTGGGATGAATGCATGTCAATCATTTGGTGGCTTGCAATGTATAAACACAGTGCATCTGCACTTACCGGTGTGCCTGTGAATAACTTTGGGGTGAGAAGGGGGAAGACAGCTCAATTTACAGAATAAATTGTTCATTGTCTTCTTCCTCTCCTTTCCAGCCCAGCAACAGGAGGCAAATTCAATGTGCATACCATTCCCCCCCTCCCTTCCACCCTATTCCTTCCTTCTTCTGTGATAGCTTGACTTCTCTTTTATTTCTTTCTTCAGCTTGTAATTTCATTCATACGTTGTCAGAAATATTTTATAGCTCAATAGAGAGGAGGAATTAATTGTGCAGTGTGTTGGGAAGAGGGCGGGGGAGAAAAGGATGAAGAAGAAAGATACTGAAATCTCACCTGTGCAAGAAACTCCGGCTTTCTAATCCGCTATAGTGGAGACATAAGGAGAAACAGATTGTTGTTGCTTTTTGCCATCTGCTGAGTATGCCACAGATAGCTTTTATCAGCAAGGAGCTATTATCACCAGTTAAAAAACATGCTCTCTTTAAATACTATCTCAAAAAAAAACCAGGTGTGACAACAGAAAGGTCTTTTTTAGCACTTAAATACGTTTTTATATTTTTCTCCTTCCAAGCAGAATTTTTGTGCTTACAGAAGAGTCTCTGACCCATGAGTCTCTGTGGGTTGTCTGTCCATGTCTGTGAAGGGTGGTGAGACCTTCCCACAGAGCTCAGCCAGCCCACCCAGCCTGGGCAGGATTTCTGCTGCCCAGCGCCAACACTGCTCTCCATGAGAGGTGTCTGCCCTGGCCTGTAGTGTTGCCACTATATAATTCTGTAGGATTTTGTTTTTATATCACTCCACCAATCTCTAATTTATGAAGTGAGCTGTGCTGAGATCACCGTGCAGGCACATTTCTGATCCAACCTGCTCTGGAGCTGAGGTTACCAGAAATGAAAAGCCAGGATTTATGCAACTGAAATGTGCATAAATCTGCTCCCTATTCCCTATTCTTATGACTGCAGTGGCAGCAGCAACACCAGCTGCGATGCATCTGTCCCCAGGTATTTCTGTGCCATTTCCCATGAAATCTCCTCTTATCTTCCACCTGTCACAGCAATGCCTGTCTTCATTTTGGGCAGCCCGAAGTCCTTAACTGCACGCTTTCTGTTGGTCTGTGTATTCATTCCCTGGGACACTAAACTGTGCTTGAATGTAGTTCTTCCTCCTGTTACTCTACATTTTCTCTCTCTGGGGCAGTGCCCCACAGTCTAGGTCCAACAGAATCTCATTACACCAGGCACTGATTCCATTTAAAATCAAACTAACTGTCCCGGCAGTAGAAAGTTTTCAGTTTAAGCTAAACGTTTTAATCTTTTCACGTATTCTTTCAGATGCAGTGCTCCACACTGAATTTTTAACTGAAACCCTGCTAAGCCTTCTCCTACAGCTTTTTTCTTGCTTTCCACATATGCACAATAAACTAAGTATATGTGTATTTTAGCCTGTGTACCTTTTATCAGGTAGGTTCTCCAAAGCAGCTGTTGTTTCTTTTCCAATATTGTAAGCAGTGTCCCTACCCCATTTGAGGAATTGCACGATTGTAATATATTTTTGAATGAAAATTATATTAGCTATCTAGAAAAAGAAGGAAAATGTGTTATTTGCTGAATTTTTAACAAGACCCTCCAGATATCAATTGGTCTCTTTCTAGTTACTTTTCTTGCTGGATAGGACCAAAAAGTGAAAAAGAAAAAAAAGGAGAAAAACCCAAAAGTTCATTGCTCTTTGTCCTAACAATCAAGGCAATAAAAACAAAATGCATTCCCTTTGTTTTTGTAAAAATATTTTACTTACTGTCTTGTAATTGTAGACCAGCCCTCCTTCAGCTCTTTTCTTTTGATGTGCCCTATACTGGGCATGGGATTCTGGACAACACAGTAGAAAGCAGTCTTCTCTTTTTCTGGTGTCTTTATGGTGTCTAGCTTTTAAAAAGTCTGAAAGAGTAGGGTTAATGTTTTCTGTGCAAAAGACAGCTGGGGTCTAGACAGCGGTTCTTGGATGGATGAGGCAGTTTCTGGTGCCATACTTCAGAACATAAAGAAATAGAAGAGCATGAGAACAAAGAGCTAAAAATGGCATTTTGTTGGGAGAAGGTGGAATAAGTGATGGATCTCTCATGAATGATGGGGCTAGCTGAAGATAATTAAGGGTTAAGGGAAAGTTGGAATGATTTTTTTTGTTGGCTATTTTGGAGACAGTGATATTTGGTTTGATCTTATCTATAAGAACTGGACCACTAGACATCATTTATACTGTTTGTAAGGTGCTTTTTTAAATGTTATCCCCCAACCCCTGTTATGAGCATTCATCAAAGGAAGTTGCATCATGCAGCCAAAGTGAATTTCTATAATAGTTGAAATCAGTTGGACAATTCATTTCTCATAATAACATAGCCCCTGTCCCACTGGAACTGCTGTCCCTGCTAATGCAAACCATAATAAATACTTCGCAGGGATTTATTTTTGATTGGCCTCCTCTATTCCAGGAATGTCAGCATTGGGGATGAGTGAAATCTTGTGAAAACAAGTATTTATTAGAAACATGCTTCTGTGAGATAAGAATTTAGAGATTTTTCACCCAGTTATTTTTCTGTTACAGATTTTTTGGTGTGGCTACTTATTACTTAATTTTAAAAGAGCAACATTAATTATTGACATTAAAATAATATGTTGCTGAGATCAGAAATTTGTCTTTTCTGATTTGCAGGATATGTATATTGAATTATTGTCATGTCTCTTATTTATGGCTTTTTATAAAGATGAAAATAAGATACTTTTGATTGTGAAATAGTACGAATGATTTGGTAAAGATCCTCTTTGGAAGGGGAAGTATCTATTACGGTAAGGTAGAAGGTAAAAGTGTTCTAGTTTTGTTTTTTGATTTTGATGCATTTCTGTAGAAGACCAGGGCACAAACGAGAGGAGCCTGAAGGCTACCCTTGTATGGGCAGCATTTGACACCCGTGTACCAAGACGTAAAATGAGGATAGTTTTGTAAAAGAAGTATCTTAGCCTGAGGCTGATGTGGGATATCTGAGTAAGGTTCCTCCTGTTTATGCAAACAGTGATTCTGCCTGTGATGGACATGCAAGTGACTCCGAGGTAACTGACTTGGAGAAACAGGAATTGGTTTTCCCAGGACATTTTTCATAGAATCATAGAAT
>NW_010226100.1:0-29590 GCF_000690775.1 Eurypyga helias
ACCACCCCGGCAGCCCCCGCCCCCCGAGCCAGCGAGCCGCGGCCGGGAGTTTCGGGGAGAGCAGCATCCGAAGGGAGGGATGGATCCTGCTGATGCCGGGGAAACTGCAGCCTCAGCATCCGTGAGAGCATCCATGTGCGAGGGAGCCTTCGGGAACGGCCCCGGGCAGGCGCACGGACTCGTTTCCATAGGAAACCGGGATGGCGAGCTCCAGGCTGGGGGCTGCAGAGCTGTTTGTACTATTTTTATCCTCCTGGTAGTAGGTTTCTTGGATTTGGCCATGCAAACACCCCAGCAGCGCTCCCCCCCTCCAGCCAGTATTGGGAGGGAGATGGGACCTGCCATGGGTGGGGGACACCCTAGGGCTTTCCCTGCTTCCAAACGATCCTATTTTTCCCCACAAACCCAGCCATTCTGCCTTGCGTTTTATAAAACCAGGGATGCCTACTCCGCAGCTCCCCAACAGGGTGTTTGGAATTCCAGGTCCCCTAAGGGGATGCACGGAGCCTTCCCCCTGGACGAGCATCCATCGGGACAAAGTTTGATTCCTACAAATACCTTGTTGTTTTCTCCTTAAACCATGGGGAGCTGGGGTTGGAAAATGCAGAGAGGGCACATATATGCATGGGGTGCACATGGAGGGTGCCGCAGGTGGGTGAGGGACAAGGGCAAGGGAAGCAGTTGAGCAAAGCCAGCCTGTGCCAGTGGGATTTTGCAGCACGGTGAGGCTGGAGGAACAGGAATCTGCCCGGCTCTGGCATCAACAGCTATTTTGATGGGTGCGAGGGAAAACTGAGAGCCATTGGTTTAAATTAACGCTCGCAAAAATAACTTCCAAGGACTCTTTTATTTTGCTTTTTCTGGGCCAGGCTTGCCCCAAGAGCACTCAGGGATCCTCCTGGAATGTCACATGTATTTTCCTTACTGACCATGGTGTAAACAAAGTGACTCCAAATTGCACTCTGCAGCCTGAGCTGCTCCCGGCGACGCTGCGCTAGTGGGACCCAGTTCTGCAAACTTTCACCCCAAACACCTCGAGGTTATTGCCAGGGGACTTTTGACATTGGCCTTAAGTGTCCCCAAGTACTAATGTCACCAAATAAATCCCTACGTCAGGGAAGTTGGGGTTTGAGCCAGAAGTGCCTGCTGAGGTTTCTGCAGATAGCCTTATCCAGGGAGTGCAGCCCACAGCGCGCTGTGCCCTGGCACCGGGGTGACTTTCATGGTGCAAGGGCTCGCGACAAAGGCCGGATCCTCGCTGCCGTGGGGACACTGGAGTGGCCATCCCCTCCTCCCCGGCTTCAGCCCCTCATTTCTGGGTCTTTTCATAAACTTCGAATTACCCAGACTGTCTCAGGAGGGTTAAAAAAAAAAAAAAAAAAAGATGCACTGCATTATAATAGTAAAAAACACTGCATAAAATCTTATTTTGAGGATTATGAAGTGCCAGCACAAAAAAGCTGTAAACAGGATGTCTGAAAAGATCTTAAGCATAAAGGTCAGAATCTACAATTTAAATGGATCGCTTGTTGCTTTCTTGCTCTGCGCCACTGATGAGCCGGGATGTAGAAAAACAGGTTTGGTTTTGAAGCCACATTTCAGTCCTTTTGTGATTGGAAATGTCAACTTTTTAGCAGCAAATTTTTTACCGAGGAGTACAGGGGTGCAGCTGAAAGGGGTTTCTCTCCCCCTGGTCCACGGCATCCCCCATGGCAGCAGCGGGAGGGGACCAGTGGGAATAGGGATGCTCGAGCCCAAGGCCTTTTGCAGGCGGGTGATGCTGCAGCAACATCCCGGCCCCTGGGGTCTCCAGCTGCCTGGGCCATGGCACGAGGCTCTGCCTTTCTCCCGAGGATGCAACTCAGACATTGCCAGGCACTGGGTTACCAAGGCAGTGGCATCCAGGGAATAGTAGGATAAGGAGCCTCATCTGAGTCATTTACTTATTTTGTATCCTTGCTGAGGCCCCAGTGTGCTCCTCCGATGGCTCCCACCTCCAAGGGGGTGGAAAATGTGCCTGCAATCCCAGCTTTCCAGGAGGTTTCAATGCCTGGGAGAGCTGGGCCAGGTTATCAGGGAAGCAGCTGATTAAAAGTCAATATTTAGCAAATCTCGTGCTCTTGGTGCTTGTCTCCACTTTGGTCAACCTGAGTGACGTGGGGCAGAAAAGAGAGAGTGAGCCCAGAAATAACGAACGCTGCGAACTAATGAGCTTCTGCTGGCAATGCAGATGCCTTTCCTCCTCTTCTTTTGCATTTACATTTTCTGCTGTTAAAACTTTGGCAGGAACAAGCCAAAGTAGCTGAAATGGGGGTGAGGCAGGCTTGCCCCGGTGGTTTTTAATTGCTTGCAGGGGCAAGTTTTGGGGTCTGCCGGGGGTCAGAGTCAGGAGGCAAGTGTGAGCTGCAGCTGCCCGAGCGTCACTCACATCCCTTGCACCATCCTGGACACTGGAAAGGAGGAACCATCCCTCAGCAGTGTTGGGGGCGGAATATTGGGAAGCATCTCTGCAGCCTTTTTTGCATGGGGAGCCCTACATCGTGGTCCCCCTCCAGCAGCCAGGAGGTGCTTGAGGGTCCTCCCCAATGCTGGCATCTCCCCAGCCCCCTCGGGAAGCAGCTGCATGGTCACGGTCCCCTGGGACCACCAAGAACATCTCCTAGAGACTGCAGCTCCCAGTAACTGTTCCCTGAAGGCTTGCATCTCTCTTGCCCTGATTTTAATTAATTAACTCATTAGGATGCCAGCACAGGTGATGTGAGTCTCCCAGGAGGGACCTGCTTTCCCCTTGTAGGCAGCAACAGCTGCCCAAACCCTGCTGCCTGCAAGAAATGTCCCAAGGCTGCAAATTGAGGGCGTTGTTTTAGGGTAAGAGAAGGGAAAAAAAAAAAGGAAAGAGGCTGTAGTAACAATGAGAAAGGCTTTTGTGGATGCTCACTGGAGCTGTGGGGCTGGGAGGAAGGACATGGGCCTCTGGTGTCTTGGTGCTGGTTTTGTGATTGCTGGGGGTAGGGGGCGTAATTAGTAAATTAAAAAAAAACCCAACAAAAAAACAAGAAAGAGGCAACCATATGGATTAAAGATGGAAGGAAGGGGATTAAGAGATTGACTGAAGGGAAAAGAAGTGCAGAGAATGCAGATGGAGGGGATATTTCCCCTTTCAGCCATTCTGTCTTTGGAAAAAGGGGAAAAGAAAAAAAAAAGAAATATTTTATAAGCTCTTTAAAACATTCATGAGGTTTCCATTTCTCTATTTATTTGTTCCCCGGGATAAACTCCTGAAATACAACATCTCATTTGTCAGCAGGTCCTGAGGGAGCAGGGCATAAATCTGATTGCCCTGCTATAAAAAGCCAACACTGTGACTGTGCTGCCATGCTGGCTGGGGGCAGGAGGGGATATTTTGGGGCAGGAGAGGGTGATTCAGGGCAGGAGGGAATGACTAGGGGCAGAAGGGTGGGCAGCAGCTCTGCATTGTGGGGCTCTGCAAGTGATGCATTTCTGGCTGGATCTGGCCATGACCCCCATGAAAAAGGGAAGGGCACAGATGGGAGCCAGTTTTGGTGGTCCCCATGGAGCTCTAGCACCAGGGAGGAGAGCAAAAGTGCAACAAGGGCTATTTGTCCCCTAAATACAAAGCAAGAAGTGGTGTAGGAATTCACCAGGACAGGGCATTTTGCAATACATGGGGCTTCCACTGGGCAACCTGAGGCCCAGCACTGAATTTTTCTGGGCTGGTGCAGTCTGAAACACAGAGAAAAATATCTCCCAGGGGTGTCCTGATGTGTAAGGGGTATCAGAGACACCCTGAGAGCAGCACTGCCATCCACATCCCCGCAGCCCACGGGACAGCACAGGCCAGTGCAACACCACCCGTGCAAAAAGAGATTTAACTTTAATTTCTTTCCACTGATTGATGGAGCTGGTTTTGTCTTTCAGGTGTGTTGTAGCTTACTGCCCGTTGGAGCACAGTGGGCACCAGGCATGGGTGCTGGGCTGTGCCACGGTGGTGCTGGGAGGCTGCTGTAGCCGGCAGCACCAAACCCTTTCTCAGAGCCCGCAGCATCTCCACGGTGAGAATTCCTTCCTGCCCTGCAAACTGCTGGCTTTTGGAGCAAAAGTGTTTGAGGGAGGGAATTTTTATACCCGTTGGAGGGTCTGCACAGACCTGCCCGAGGTCCCCCAGCAGCACCTACCCCAGGGACCCACGCTGTGCAGAGGGGACAGCAGCAGCTTGCCCAGGACTCCAGCGGCTGGGGCGTGGGGAAATAAATCACCGGAGGTGAACCATGCCTGCAGCAAGTCCGGGGTCTTGGGCATGGGTCGTGCATGATTGAACACCCAGAGGGATAGTGATGGATGTGGGGAAGGGCTGGGGTGATGCTCTGCCCTCCACCCCATGGCAGAAGCCAGCCCTGGCTCGGGCAGAGCGCAGCTCCGCAGATCTTCGATCACGAATGGAGAGGGCAATAGATTTGCTGGCGACCAGTTTGTCCCCTCCTCCAGAAGCGCTGGGGCTCAGTCTGTGTCCATGGCTGCTCCTGGCTATGGCCCTGAGGGTTGTTTTTGGCTGGTGGGTCAGGGCATCCCCAGCCTGAACTGGTCCCCAAATCCTTGTGGCAGCATCTTCTGCACCGGCAGTCAAGGCAGCGCGGGGGCTGCTGCAGGAAGGCAGCGCGGGCGTTTCGCTGGGGGAGGAACGGAGAAACCACCTGCACACGAAGGTTCATCCTGATGCTTCAATGGAGGAGCAGATCCGGAGGCGAAATTGCTTCGCGTGGCTTTGCGACGGGATCTTGACGTCTTCATTTAGCGCTGGCTGATAAATGAGCCGGCTGCTCCCCCGTGCTGTGCGAAACGGTGCCGAGCGCTGCTGCGGCACAGCAGCAGAAGCCAGAGGTGCTCCTTGCCCTCCCTGGGTCTGGTTTGCAATCAAGATGCTGCTGGATTGGGAAGAAGATGGGGCAAAGTGAGGTGAGCCTTATTTCTGCTTCGAATAGGGAAAATCATAAAAACCTTCTGAAATCCCTATTTTCACCCTGTTTTGCCATCCTCCCCTGGCAGCTCCTGCATGGCGATTGCTGCTGGCAGAGTGATTTGCTCTGACCTCCTCCTCACTGGAGAGGAGCATCCGGGGTCTGGGATGAGGGCAGGGGGATGACTCCTGTGGGGGCTTTGTCCAGCCCCGTTTTGGGATTTAGGGCTGGCACAGGGATGGAGCAGCCGCTCAGCAGAAGTCTGTCTCTCCTCTCCTTTCTTGCAAAAGAAACAAGCCTTGCCTGCTCCATCCAGAGCCATTTCCCATATCTCAAAGGTGGCCACTCTATCATTATCATTATTTATTATTATTATTGCTACTACTATGCACCTGGCTGGAGCAGAGCTTGGCAAGGGTGCCCTCCTCCAAACAACACCTGTGAGACTTCTGCAGGTAATTCCCATCCATGTTAATGCATTGAAGGGAGAATAAAGCCCATAAAGTCCAGGTCTGCTTGTTCCTGTACAAAGAAAATGACAATTTCAGCCATTCCCTGGCATGACAAAGGCCACCAGTACATCGCAAATGCCCAGTGCTGGTGCTGGAGAGCGAGGTGGCTGTCAAGGGTGGCTGGACTGGCAGCTCGGTGTGTGCTGGGGTGAAGAAGCATGGGGTCCCCTGTATGCACACAGTGCTGCTGCGGGGATGTATCCTGCCCTGGGTTGGGCAGCCAGCCTGGCTCTTACGGAACCACAATCTGCCCTCAATGGTGCTGTCCTGGTTCTGCTTCCATCCCCATAGCAGTGGTGCCCTGGGTTGTCTGCTGCCTGGCATGGTCACAGCCACAGTCAGGGTACTGGTCTTGAATCCAGTCCTGGTCCCGGTCCCACAGGTCTCCCACCCTTGAGCCCACAAGCTCAAGTAACTGTAGGCTTGCAGCAGGAAATTCCCTTTGGAGATATGGAAAACACCTCATCCCCACGAGAGTCCTGTAGCCCTGGGATGGGGACACCAAGGGCAGTAAAATGCTGTGATTTTGGGGCTGGAAGGCTTTTTCCGGACTGATGCGTGGCACAGCTTGGAGCCGCCCACCACCCCGTTTTTACACCGACCATCCTTCAGTGCCCATCGCAGCCCGAGCTTCCCCCCGCCTCAGCTGCCACCGTTACTGCCTTCTGCTCTTCACATTTCCTCGTGGGTGTGTTACAGATGAGCCCAGCACATGCCGGTGTCTGGGCACGCTTCTCCCCTCTGGTAAGGGGGAATTAATCGCTGGTTTAAAATGGAAAGGAAGAAAAAGAGAAAGGACTTCTCAGGCAAAGCAGTGCCCACCAACCAGTGGAAACTGGGCGTGTAAGGGAAAGAAACACCTAGATGTAAGTATATATATTCTGTATATACGTATAGAGATGTGTGAGGGCCTGAAGCTCTGTAGTGATGGCACTCGGTGACTCCCCATGTCTAGTAAGGACTGGACTCAAACCACCACCACCTTTCCTACCTACACACCTATTCTCAGAAAAAAACAACTGGTTTTGAGGTGCCTGTCCCTCTGCTTGCTTGATGGCATTGGCCAGAGCCGTGGTATCGTGGGTGGGAGGGAAGAGGGGACACGTGGCCATCACTGCCTGGTGGGCCCCAGGCACGGGCGGCATCGCTACAGGGTCCTGCAAAGCCCCAGCTCTATACATGGGATTGAGGGGCTCCCCCGGAGGTGGTTATCCCCTCCAGCCTCCCCTTGCTGTGGATGAGCTGCCAGCAGTGTCGGATCCGGACACGCGGCACGCTCGGGCACCCAGCAGACCATACCCACATACGTATGTACACCCAGCAAACCAGCGCCGGCTGCTCCCCGGCCGGAGGGCTGCTGGCATGTGGCCTTCCCGGCCCCGACCGATGGTAGGAGATTACTGTAGCTTTGGAGCAGACACGTGTAACTGCTGTGTCCTAGTTTTTGAGAGCAGAATCCAGCATAAAAATAGCCACAGTTGTGGTAAGAGCAAATATAGTAACTCACAGACACACCGGCTCTTTGGGAGCCTTACGAGCTGTAAAGCTGCACCAGGGTCACATCCTCACAGGTTGACACATCCCCTGGGAAAATGGAAAACGGGGGTGTGGACCTCAGCCTCAAGACAAAACTATTAGAGTTCCTAAAACCACAAAGCCTAGAGCTCCAGGGACAATGAGGATTCCAAGGGAAGCACAGCACTGCACCCACATTGCTCCCTCCACAGCTTCCAGCTGGAACACCCATGGTGCTTGGGTTCCCAACCCCATACCATCCCATTTCATTCCATCCCTTCTCCATCCCCATCCCGCTCCATCGCTTCCCCATCCCATAAGGCGCAGCTCATTGCCATTGAAAGAGAAGTATTAATTTCACTGTCACCACTAATTACTAACTGGAATTCCCAACTCCCTGGGAGCAGAGGCTCCTGGGAAGGTGCAGGTAGGCTCTGCTTTCGTTTTGGCAAATCTCATCTGGATTGCCCCTGCCTCTCCCCACCAGCTGGAAGCATCAACCAAAAATGTACCATGGTGGTTAAATCTAATGTCCTCCCCCAGAACACCAAAATTGAAAGAATCAATTAAAGACAATTTATGACCGACCGGAGGCAAAAGGGAGCCAGACTGGCAAGGAGCAATGGGTGATTCCTGGGTGCAGCCATCATCCCCCCAACATCAATCCCCCCCAGGATGCTGTAATCCATCTGATTGCAGATGTAGTGCCTCTGCTCCATTATTACCAATCAATGTAACACTTATTACTTAATGGGCTAAAATTGTCATTCTAATGTCCCGGATCTGCATGTTACAGCGTGGCTAATTGGTACAGAACTGATTTGGGGGGGCTTAATGAAAACATAGATTCAGGCACATTAATCAAACAGTTATTTCATAACCACAAGACAGACGGTGCTAAGCCTAATTAAGAAATAAACAAAGTTAATCAGTGCACAGAAAACATTTACTAATCATATAGGTATGTTGCAAGAAAGAAATATTAGGCAATAATTTATTAAAGATTCCCAAACCTGCTCCTCTGCTTTATAACCCATCACTCTGGCTTCCAGGAAGCACCATCTCGATTTTATTAAAGCATTTGTTCTGCTTTAAGGTCTACTGGGTACCAGAGAACAAAAAATATATTACTCTGCGAGATGAATAATTCCATCAATTTAAAATAATGGGGCCAGGGACTGAGCGAGGGGGAGTGGGTGACACCTAACGTTCAGGCGGCTGCATTTTGGGCTTAATTATCAGCGGTTACTGCTTTTCCAGCTCAAAAGTTAATTCCGATTCAGACATTAAAATTGCAAAAAGACATAAAGATGAGAGCCAGTGGCATTTCTCTTCCCTCTGCCTCTTCATAGCTTCTTGTCAAAACCTGCTTGTCTGGCACAATTTCTGTACATAAATGGGAATATTTCTCCCCAAACTTCCTTCTGCCCAGTGATTTGAATCCCTTGAGGCATTGCTCTCAAGAGTGCAGGGACGTTGCTGAGCATCCCTGGGGGTCCAGCTCCACTTTTGGCAAAGGAGGACCCCCCAGTCCCCTGCCAGATCCCTGTGTGAGATGAGACAGAGCCCCCCGGGGGTTTGCTGCACCCCTCGAACCAGCCCTGACAGATTCAACACAGAGCCATTAGTGCCAGCAGGGATGGAAAGCAGATGTGGGGGGGTCAGAGCCAGGACTGCCGGCAGCTGCCTGCTGAGGTCCTGCCTTGGCCTGGGTCTCCATTAGGGTGCTAGCAGGACTCTGGGTGCCCCCCACATCCCTAAGGATCCCCCCAGCCCCAGGAAGCTGCATCCCCAAATTATGCCTGACCATGCAAAGCTGCAGTGCTGTGCATCCCAGGGGCACGGAGGCCCCATTCTGGTCCCCAGGTGGGAGTGGGGCTGCTCTGACATCTATCAAAGCTCTCCCTGGAGGGGGGCAGAGGAACAGGGGGGGTGTGGATGTGATACTGTACCCCAATGCAGCCTTGCTGCCATCGCTTTGGGATGTGCTCTCAGGGTGGGGGTGGTGGCTCCAGATAAATCATTGCCACTGCTGCTCTTCCATGGGAGGGTTTTTATGGGGTTTTACTGCAAATAGGAAAGGAAGCCAATTTCTGAAATATCAGCATTTCCCAGCAAGCCATCACTCGCAGGATGCACAGGGCTGCCCACCTGGGATTCACTGCACCCACTAGTGCCATTGAGGGGTCCCCGTGTCCCTACTTTCAGCATCCATTTACCAAGGAGACAGGTCTGACCCACACCCCAGCCCTGTTTTTTTGGGATGATTCAGTCTTTTTGGGACTGCCCCACACTGGGTGCACACATGCCTTGCTCTCAGGGCAAGGTGAAACCTGCCTGGGAAAACCACTCAGCTCTGCCAAAAACACCTTCTATGTTTTCTTTGGCATAATGTTTTCCCCAGAGTCCAATATCTGGTCCTGAAGCTGCTTTGACTTTCATCTTTGGCCCTGGAGCAGCGCTGGGATGTGGTCCTGTGGTTTTATCCATGAGTCCCTTGGCTGGGCAGGGTTCTGGTGCTCCCACCTCACTCCTGCTCCTCTCCTATCTCCAGGATGGAGAGGGGTGGGATGGAGCAGAGAGCTGCTGGCCTCAGGGGGTTTGTAGCAGACCCCAGCACTGCCCTCAGAGCCCCTCCAAGCCCACCACCCCTCCTTCCACTTTCTTTTTTCGTGTCTCTCTCCAGAGCTGTTAAGCCCATTTGCCCCACAGCCAGGCTAAGCCTTTGTTGAAAGTCTCCATCGTTAGGTTAATGAGTCTCAGCAAATTATTTCAGACACAGCCTGGTTCATCCAAAACATGGAGCAGTAACAGAGAGCTCCATCAGCTGTGGGAGGGATGGCTGCCCGAGCCCTGGGCTGCTCAGCACCGTTACACCCCTGTTTACTACCCTGTGATGTGCAGCATGCCCAGTACTGCCCCATCCTGGCTCCATCAGCACGTCTTTGCCCCCCTGAAACAGACCCACCAAGGAGCAGGGATGGTTTCCGTCTCCCTCCACCCCAGCCTGGCTCTGGGTATGTTATTCTGGCACACGACTCGTTCAGCAGACTCGGAAGCATCTGTCTCTGATGCCACAGGGAGCTGACAGCGGGGGTTTGTGAACTCTCCACCCCTGCAACTTCCCAGGAGCGCTGCAACACGGGGGGCACCGAGCTTTGCTTAAGCTGCAGCCCCTCTGCTCCTGCTTCCCAGGCTGAGGGCCAACCCACAGCTCTCCCACAGGGAATTTTGCCGGTGGGATGCAATCCCTGCCTCTGCACCACGCGTTCCCAGGAGCATCCCCCCAGCAAAGCCCCAGCCCTGGGAGAGCAGGAGGAGGTGAAGGGCTGCAGGGAGCACCCGGGGTGGCCCCAGCTCTATTCCACTGTCAGGGGCACCTCGTGGACCGCAGTGACAGGGATCTGGGGACAAGATTTATTTACCCACCAGCTCCTTGTCCTGAAACCACCTTATGTCATCAGTCGTGTCCTCAAAGCCACAACGTGAATTGCATCCCATGGTAGGCAGCCAGGAGCAGATTTGCTGTGCCAGCACCACGTCCTGGACCCTGCAACTTGGCTCTTCAAATGTAGTTTGGTTCTTCTGGGAAGGGGACACATCCCAGAGGTCTGAGAGGCATCAGCTGGGTGGGGAGAAGGGTTCAGTTTTCAGCTTTCTGGGCCCAAAGAGCGGCTGCTGTTGCTGCTCTGCAGCACTGGCCTCGTTGGCATTCTCCAGCAATGCTGCATGCCCGGCGGGACCAGCAGCCGCTGCAGAGCCTGAATTATTCAGCTCAAGCAGGGCCCGTTTGCTGATGGAGCAAGCGAACACTCCCAAGCCGGACTGTGTCGGGAAGCCGTTCCTTGGGCGAGCTCCTGCGGCAGTGCCCTGCCTCCCTCCCTTCCCGTGCCGTGCGGGGCTGGCATGCATCCTGGTCTCTGGCCTCCAAGCTGGTCCACGGCACCGGCACAATGTGGGAGAAACCCCAGATCTGCTGGCTGGATGCTGCTGTCGTGATCTCAGCAGCGATAGATACAGGGCACCAGTCACACCTTGCCCTGATGAGTATCTGTTTAAAAAATAGAAATAAAAAGCCGGGGGAAAAAAAAAGCTTAAGTAAATTGCTGTGTTTAAAATGTCCCTTTGCACACTAATGCTTAAAGAATCCCCCAGGGTGCCGACTTGTGCCTTTCTCCCTTTCAAATTCATCAGTATTTAAGGAGGCACAGCTTTAGGTCACTACATTCCCAATCCGGGAAGGACCTTTCCATGAGCAGAGCAATGGGCATCCACCCCACCGTAGGTCTTGTCCCTTGGTCTCCAGAAAAGCTCTGTGCCTGGGAGGAGGTCTAAAAGGCCATCAGTGGCAGCCAGGGCTGAAGAGAGCTGTCAGGTCAGGGGTGTAAGTAAGGGTGACGGTGGAGTCCTCCCCGAGCTGCTAAGGCAAAGGTGGAGGAAGCAGAGATGGTGCAACATGGACCATTTTTGGCTTGGCTAGGGGAAGGATGGGTGTACTGTACCCCTGGGGCAAATGTCCCTCCACACCCCAGGGACAGACCTGCATGCCCCCAACCATGGCTCTCCCACGCTCTTGACTGTGGCTAGCTGGCACCAGGGCAGTAATTTTTAACTCTATTTCAGCATAATTCCTTGTCCAAATTAAACGTCAGTGTACTCTGCCTCCCTCTCCACACTGCCTTTCTCTGGAGCTCCCCGCATCGGATGCTGACACGTGTTTTGAGTTGATTAGGAAAAGAACACATGGGAGAGAAACTGGGAGGAATAAGTATTGCACCACCATGGCAGCTGATCCCATGGATGGATGGCCCCGATGCACCCGCTGCCCCCACCGTGCCCATCACCTCCACCCAGGGACATGAGCCAAAGCCCCACCTGCCAGCAGCTGCTTCCACGAGTGCGGGAAACCTTGCAACACCCTTGATCACCCCATGGCTGCCGCAGGATCAAGAGATGCCAGGAGCTGGGAAGACAGTGGGTGGCCCACACCATCCCCCCAGCACACGGGCTCTGCCATGCCAGCAGCATCCCCCAGCACCGTACAGGTCCCCAGCCTGTTGATCAGCACCTTCCAGCAGCACCACCCCACACGTATGCAGATTGCCAGGGCACAAATGCCTTCCCTGTCTCGTTTTTCAAACGATTAAACATAAAAAGGCCCAAGTGCAGCTCATATTTCAGTGTTAATGTTGCTGCCAAATATTATCACATCGATATTACTTGTAAAACAAAAGCAATCGATAACATTATATCTCTGGGAGAGCTGCTCCGGCATGGAATTAACTTCACACACAGAGACTAGTTACCTGAACCCACCAGCTCAGCACCAGAACCCCACTGTGCACCCCTGTAACCCATCAAAACCCATCAGGGACCTTCTGGGGTCTGTTTTCCCTTTCACTGGGCTTTCAATTCGACAGAAGGTTAATGTGCTTTGCTTTGTGCTTCTGCTTTCTGAGACCTGCACCCAGTGTGGCTGCAGCCCAGAGCTCTCCGTGGGTCAGGATGATTAATGATGGGGAGACCACCGGGTGTTCAGAAGTTAACAAGTGGTTCTGTGCCCAGGAGGAAAGGTAATTCCCCAAGCAGGGAGGAGAAGCCATCATTTGGGTGGTCCCACCAACAGCAAGCAGAGGCAAGCCCACGCTGGGTGTTTGGGACCCCATGCAAACCCCCACGCACCTTCTTGCTGCTTTGAGCAAACAAAGCCATAAAACCCAAACTGTTTGCCCATTCTGTATGAAATCTGAGCTCACCTCTCTCTCTGAACTATTCACTTGGCTTTGTTTTCACTGATAATAAAAAGCTGCCATTGGGGGAAAAGTTGGACCTTTTTTTCCCCAGACAGCTCTGCTCAAGCCCTTCATGAAAGAGCAACCTGGGGCTCAGTATTTCTGTTCCCCAAGTCCAAGGAGCTCAAAGTGGGAAAAGGAAGAAGAGGGCTAAGAGACAAGAACACAGCAAGCTCTTTCTCCTTGTGCATGCAGAGCACACACACACGACGGACAGCACAGGTCCACCATGTCCTGTGCCATCACCACCTCCATCACTTGTCTTTGTCCTGACCAACATGTGCTCTCTCCTGGTTGGCATTGGGGGGCCACGAGGACCACCTCGGGGTACACCAGAACCCTGCAGCACTGACCAACACAGCAGATCCAGCTTGTAAGAGCATTGCCCTGCAAGCTCAGCCGTGCAAAGCCTGCCCTCCAGGCCAGCCTTAAGAGGAGGGTGGATCCAGATCTTGTCTTGCAAAATGGGGCAGGAATAAGGTCCTCAAATCCCCAAATCATTTGGAACCCATCTGCAGGTCAAGCTTGGAGAGAAATCCTCGTCTTTGGGACCACAGCAAGGCCAGGTCTCCAGCTGGGGGGAAGTTTCCTGGCAAGAGAAGATGCAGGGGTCCCAGCTTCTCCTCGCCGCTAAGGGGGAGAGCCAAACCCACCCTTCTGAGACGAGCCCCTCCGCTGCCCACGCTTTGCCGAGCACCCCCTGCTCCCCACGTCGTTCCGCATGGCATCTCCACCCAGACGCGGAGCCCCTGCAGCAGGGTGGCAGGACCTCTCCAAGCAGCTGGTGAGAGAAGGATGACTTTGGGGTAATCCTGAGCCTCCTGGCCGGGATGCAGCGACTCATTAAAACCTCTGCACCTACGGGAACAGGTGGAAAAAAGGCTGGTGGTTTAGGACTTACTAGAAACTGCTGCAGGGAGCAGGCTGGATTCCGGAACCTCAGGTATAAACACTACATACTCAATACGTAGCACGTTTTGATGTATTTTTCGCTGGATTGACAGAACAGCTTTCACGTCGGCAGGTTTTCCTGCCTAGCTGTCTCAAAAGGCTCATTTCTGTGAAAACTTTCCAGCTACTCCATCTCCCCAGCGCTGCGAGGGCAGAGCAACACTCTGTCCTTGGGGATGGGCAGAGCTTTGGAGATACGGCACATCAGCCCCGGGAGATACCACCTACAGCAGAGCAGGAGCCATGCATATCTGAATAATTTGGATTTTGAAAGGAAAATACTCTTTGTGAGCAGGCTGAATAAAGCCCTGATTTGCTGAGGCTCTCGAGATCCTGGCTGTACACTCCGGGTTTCCATGGCAGAGCTCTTATCAGGTAGATAATGATCAGCTATTCAGCTCTGCCTACCTGGCCCCTAATTAATAATTCTAACCCTCAAGCCGTGAACAAAGAGGAGTGATAAAGACAGCCATGAATTTCTTAGGCTCCTCTCAAATTCAGCCCGTCTGTCCTGTTTACAAATACCCTGAATGCTTCTCCTCAGTAGCAAATCCCTTTGACCCAACAGCTTTTTTTTTTTTTTCTTTTTGGCTTTTGGTTGGCCAGAGTTTTTCTTGCCAGTTTTGACCTGATCATGATAAGTCTCTTCTGCGTTGACAGTTTTTGGAAGGAGACTTTTGTTGAGATTTTTTTTCACCGCTGCCAAGAAACCGTTGAAATCGGTTCTCTCTGCAACCCTAATGGATTAAGAGAACCTGCTCAGCTCTCTCAGGGCAGCTAACTGCAGTTTCCATCGTGACTCCAGCTGCTTCATTCAGCTCTGAATGCAGGTGCCAGGCTCCTGCTGCCCAACCTGCCCAGGCTCCTGCTGCCTGCCCAGCCAGAGGAGATGGCAGCACCACGAGCAGCCTGCTCTGCCTGCGACCTTCAGCGAGAGTCTTTGATTCCTTGCCCAGCATCCCCAAAACATACCTGAAAAGTGTCCTCTGCATGTTGCCTACGTTGTGGAGTGAAGATGCCAAATGGGGTTGCATTACCCTCTGTTGCAGTGTCACCCCAGCAAAGCCTCCATCAGCTTCCCAGCTCCCATCAACTTTCCTGCCAGGCCCACAAGCTGCAATAAATTGTTCCCAGCAATTGTTAACTCCACCTCGATTACAATCAGATTCAATTTTCCACCTCTGATTCAGTGCAGCTGCATGGTGTGATGGGCTGTGTTAGGGCAAGGACTGGGGGTGGGGGTGAGCCCCTTCCCACCCTCACCGGGATTGTGAGGTGCATCCCACTGCCGCAGCATCAATTTGGGTCTTGCATAGGGTTCTCAGTCAGAATTTCCCCGTTTGCAGCCCTACATTGCTGGTCCCAGTTTTGAGTTTTCTAATCTGAGCTGTCATATGATTTAATCTGGATTGATTAGATTAATGAAGGTGTCATTGAGGCAAAGGGTGAGTAAAGGACAGCCCACCTCGACCTTTGCAGAAGGATGCTTTTGGGAAAGATGAGCTGAAAGCAGTTGGCTCATTTCCAGCATCACCACAGGGGCTGTTACAGCCCAGTCCAGGTAGCCAGCACCCAACCCGGCTATCCTGCAGGGCTGCATCCCGCCCGGAGGGGATCCATCCCAAACACCCCTGTGAGAAGCAGGAAACACAGTCCTGGTAGCTACGTGTGACACCCAAGCTTTGACTGAATAGTGCTGGTTGGAAAACAGCAAAGCCATGGAACTGAAGCCGTGGGACGGCGGGAGTACGGTGAAGAAGCTCAGACCTGCATGATGTAATTAAATACTGCTTCCCCCCCCAATCTGGGTGACGTATGCCAGCACAGGCTGGGTGTGCAATTAGCAGGTACACAGTTTGATTACGGTTGAGCCTGGCACTGATGCCGTGCCAGTCACCCATCCCAGACTAACAGACATTCAGTGCAGTATTCCCACGCTGTGGGCTGGAGACAGGTACACCTTCAGTGGCCTCTGCCTACACAGTAAAATCAGCATTATGGCTGTTAATAAGCTGTGATTAATCAAAATACTCCACTCCCTGTCTCACTCCCGCTCACAGTTTTCTTGTACATCCGTTGTTACTTTTGTTTAAGTGCAAGTGGATCCTATTGGAACTGGGGATCTACGGTAGCTGCCAACCATTCTGCTCTCCAGCGGCAATAAGTTACATTCCTATTATGCAGCGTACAATAAAACAGGCTGATATTTATTCTTTGGATTTTTCTTTCCCAAGAAAGTCGCTGAAACTCACACAACCACTGAAACGTGGCTCTGTATTTCACAGGCGACGTCACCGCGGCCACCGGCGGCAGCTCCGTGAGGGGGTCAGGGCCCAGCGTTACCCTGCAGAAACAAGACAACCCAAAATCTCAGTTTACCCCAGGGAAAGCCTTTGTGGACCCTCGAGACCCTGCCGCAGACTGTCTCCAACCCCACGGCCTCTCATAAATGGTTCTGCATCGGGCCAGCAGCCCAGAGGAGACACTAGCCCCAGCACTGTGCATCTGAGTGAAAGAATAACAGTTTATTTTTAGGCTGAGCACTGACAGGATGAAAGTCATTGATCTGAGCTCATAATTACATCGTTATCTGTGCCCTATGAGATAAAGTGATTTCTAGCTGCAGGCTTTTTGAAAAGCTGGGCTTGAAAGCAGATAGAAGAGGGATTTATTTAGTTGAGCTTCTCTATTTTTTAAGTGAAATGTTAAATAGTTTGCTTTATTTTCTTTTTTTCCCCAGAAGATGGAAAGCCATGGAAGGTTTCTCTCCTGCTCAGTGCAGCGTGCCCTCCTGATGCCCTGGGATCTCTCAGGACATGTTAAAGAGCTCCATAACATGTTCTTTTTATGAATTACACACCAAGGAGAGAGGTTAGAAGAGCACTACAGGATGCTGGCATGGGTTGAGTCATTGGATTGCAGACTCCCACTTGGCCATACACTGTATTTTGCACCTTCCACTCCAGGAGAGGAGCAAGCACCCAACATTCCATCAGCATCTTCAGCCCAGTGCTTATTCAGCCCCGCTCGCCCCGTCCTGTAGCTTTTCCCCTCTAATTGTACTGGCCACTCTCCAAGACCAGCAAGGGACCTGCTTCCACATCAGCTGCTTAGCATGCCTGCTGTCACCTGTGTTTTACAGCCCTCTCAATGAAGAGCAAATCTGTATTGATTTCAGAACAACTAGAGCTGTAAATTACTGGTCATGACTGGCTTGGCCATGAGAATGAGGCAATGAGAATCTATTGATTGCACCGAAGGTCTAAATCTAATTAGCACGCAAGGAAACTGGTTGGAACAGCAGAACGATTCAGATGTTCTGGGATGTAATTAAAACTGTAAAGCTACCTACAAAAGGAGAACATGCAAATAACGGTCCTGATCAAGCTCAATTTGCAATCCAAGGGTTTCCTTTTCAGAGAGGCTGAGAAGAAGAAAATGGGAGAAGAAATACCAATCAGGAGGAACAAAGGACCCTCTCTTATCCCCATGGGTTTGCTCAAAATACCTCTTTCTCTCTTTTGAAGCACTTCCCATTCAGGATTTCACAGGCGACCCCACAGTTGGCACTGCCTCACCCGCAATTAAAGAAGGCGGCATCTTAATCGCAGGGGATACAACGATGCTCATTCCCAGCCTCCGCCGGAGCTGGGTGGCCTCTGGCTGGGACATCTCTGCTGGGACATCTCTGCTGGGACATCTCTGCTGGGACCTCTCTGCTAGTCCCTCACCGCACCAACACCAGGCCACAGCAGAGGGGAAAAGTCAATGGGAAGCTGTCATGCTGAAAAACACTAATAAAAGGAAGTTAAAGCTCAATTTTGAGGCTGCTAGGTATCTCTGAGAACTAATTTTTCAGAGGATGAAGGCCCAACTATTTCCTGCTACTAAAGGTTTGGAAGAGAACAAGCTTTAGCAGCAGCAAAAGGGAAATGCAGCTGGCCTCGCTGTTCTCAGCGCAGCCGGTAATTACAGGGGTGGTGGTTTGCTCTTTCTTCCCCCATCCCACCTAAAATACCACCACGGGCAGTCACCAGGAGTGACCACAGGTACAGCTTCACCTTCTGGAAAATGACCCACTTTCTCTGCTCGAGTCTCTTAGCATCCAGTGTGACATAACCAAAGAGCTTCGTGCTCCTGGTCCTCACAAGCCACCCCTCTCTTTGTCCTCTGAAGACACACCAACACATCCTGCTGCTCACTGGGATCTAGCGTGAGTTTTCACCTTTTCCATGGAGTTTGCCCCCAAAGAGATCATCTCAGACAGTTCTGTCTGTGTATGTTTAATCTCTGGTTGTTTTCCTGACACCATGCATGAGAACATGAGGTCTTCTCCTGACCGGTGGGAGAGCTCAGCATCCTCGTTAAGATCAGCAGCACATTTTTAAGTATCTTGAAGATTTTCAACACCAGTCATTGCTGCTGGCTCTTATACAAATGCCCTACTTACCACAAAGTGGCATCTAACTTGCCCTTTTGACGCTTCTGCTCCCAGGTGAGTCCCCAGTGATCCTGGGGAAGTTGATCCCTGGCCTTCAGATCTCCCTCAGGCAACTATTCCCAAGACAACTGCAATGCACAGTGATGGGATCTCATCAGCCCAGACACCTCAGGGGGCTGGTGACCTCTCCTGCAGAACCATCACTGAGCTGGCCTCAGGGAAACCAAGAGTTAAATCTGGGGTGTGTGGGAGCAGCCATGGGGCTGGGCAGCTCCACCACCCCCCCAAGGCTGTTGGCCATCAAGGCTCAGTGACAGCTTGCCTGGAGGCTGCACTTGGGGGGGGCTACCTCCAAAATGGGTGCTACTGAAGGGGGCGGGGGCGGTCCCATCATCACCGAGATGGGTGATATTGAGGGGGTCCCACAACCAGGATGGAGGGTTCTGAGGGGACACCTGCCCTGGGTGGGCATCCTCCCAGCACCTCCTGCTTGTTCTTCCCGGGCCATACCTGGAGCATCAGTGACATCTGCTGCTGTCTCTGGGCATTGGCACTGGACCTGCCACGCAGCCGCTTTCCACAGCCTCCCCACGGGCCCTTTTGGGATCCACAGAGGATGCGGGTGTCCCTGGAGAAGTGAGGCCACCACCGGCATCCCCCTGCCCAGGGCTGGGACATGGATCCTATGGAGCTTCCACTTGCTGCCGTCTCAGCGTGTCCTCCCCTGGGACCTGTACCTGATGATCTGCTGGAAATTGAGCCTAAAAATGCCAAAATAATAATAATAAAAAAGAAGAAATCTGCTTGGGCATTGCAGCAGCCTGAGGGTTGTTTTCCTGCAGGGGTACAACAGGAGCTGCAGCTCCATGGGGGAACAGCTGCTCCAACCCGGGAGAAGGGCTGGGGCGTGAAGAAGTGCTCCGGGGGCCAACCCGTTTCTCACGGGGTAGGTTTGCTGTTCAAGGGGACCCACAGAAGTGCCCGAGCAAAGCGGCGACCACCAGCACGTGCCGCGTGTGCCCATTGTGTCCGCACCCAGCAGCCCACGGATGTCTCCGCTGCGCACAAAGGATGGATGCCCCTGAGGCACCCAGGACTGTAACCCCGACTGTTCCCCAACACTCACACCATCCCTGTTACCCCCAGGGGTGCAGGAGAGCCAAGCCCAGTTCTGCAGGGCTGGGACCTCTCCCCACGGAGCAGGGGCTGCACCCCACCATCCCAACACCTCCTCGACCTCTTGAACCCAACACAACTTTCCAGCAGGCCCAAACCCACCACCAATTTCCACACCCAGGACAACTGCCTGCCCCTACCAGCCCGTGCCAGGGTTTGTATTCCCACAGGGAACGAAAGAAGCAAAAAACCATCATGTTTTGGTTTTTTTTTTTCTTTTCCTGTAGTCTCACTTTATTAGATACCACATCAAGAGAGGATGTTGTGCTGCATGCAGCGGAAGACTGGAGTATTTCTAGTTCCTGTGTAACATTTTCTTTTTCTCTTAATAGTTGTAAACTGATATTTTGCTGTAAAATCACTGCATGCAAGTTTGAATGCAAACAGCAGTAGAGGAGGCTTTTTTTTCTTTGCACCATTCCCAATCCATATGTGCATGCTTTATTTACAACGAAAAGAAGTCATTCAGGGCAGAAATTACCATCAGAAAAACTGAGAAGAGGGTGGCAAACAGAGACCAGGACTGTGGTTTGCACAATACCGAGAGGGGCAAGTTGCACTTTATTTTTACGGGTGCAAATAGATGATTGAGTATCATTTGTCTGAGGGGAAAGCAGGCTGAGCAAAGAATGTCAATGCAGGACATGGGTAAAGGTAACCTTAATTTAATTGTTCTGCACACACAAAGAGGCTGGGCTGCTGCACGTCTGGAGTAAGTTAAGGAAGTGCTTGAATATATTTTTTCTTTGTTTTTTAAAGGTAATTTCCTCCCCAGCCACACGGCTCAGAAGAGCACTGTGCCCAGCTGCTGCTCCAAGAGGTACAGGCAAGGGCCAGGCAAAGGTTTTGGCCAGGTCCGTCACTCCAGGAAGGGATGACGGCAGCATCCTACAGACAAACCACCCCTGCCCAGAGCAGTGAATTTTCAGGCACGACTGCACAGGGCAGCATGGGACACAGAGGGAAACAATCCAAAAGAACCAGGTCATTCCAGTCTGGGTCCTCCGCACGGTGTGGCGCAGGGGCTCTGGGACATCGCACTTGCCGGTGCAGAGTCAAGAACCATATGAAAGGAAGGGAAAAAAACTCCAAGTGTCCTCTCTCATTACCTTCTTCCACACATCACACCCTGAGCAGCTCCCACCTTGGTGGCCATGGCCCAGGACGGCGGCCGGGGCGACGGAAGAGCCGGCCCAGCTCAGGCTGAACAGAGCAGAGGATGCACATCCTGGTTTGGGTTTGGTTTCCCCATCCGCAGGTGTCTCTGGGTGGAGAGCGGGGCACAGCGTGCTGGCAGCACCCAGCCGGAGGGGGAAAGCAGACCTGTGGGAGTGTAAGCCCAGAGCTGGGCTGGGGCAGGGCTGCTCTGCCGCAACGGCATCGCCCGGCACGCGGAGCGGCTCGCATCACGCAGCCCCACCCGACGCGGACATCACAGCCCTGCACGATGCTCGCTGCAAGTCAGTGCTCGGAGCAAGGGCTGCTGGGCGCAAGGGTGGGGGCAAAAAACCCATCACCAAGAATAGGAAAAGAACTCATCCGATTCCAAAGAGCGAGCTCTGCGTTACGGCTGAACTGAGAACATGACAGCACGCCAGCGGACTACGGCAGCGGGTTGCGAGGGAAGTCATGGATGAACCGAAGGGGTGAGGGCTCAGGATTCACACAACATGCGCAGTGTGTAGCTGACCAACAATATATCCCAGTGCTTATTGTGCTACTACCGACATTGCTATGCTTGAGCTTGTCCAGGGACAGCGAATGGTACCAAACCTGATCGGTGTCCCGACCCTCCTGCTGTCGAGAGCAAATGAAACACCTCCAGACGATCATTAAAGTGCAGGTTGAAGACAACTGTTCTTGTGCAGATTTGCTAAAAATAAACATCCAAAGTTGGAAGACCTCTAGCTGTCCTAGCTAATTTCAGTGTCTGTGATGTTTTAAAGCAATAATCTTTGCACACATCAGCTAGTTGGTGGGAAGCATCTTCTCCCTTGGCTTCCCTCCTGCCAACGGGTGGCAGCAGGAAGGGTAAGTCTGAGAGGGCCCAGGGACTGCCCTCGGGGTTCAGCTAGTCACTACTACGCAGCGAGGACCGGGGGGAGGAGGTAGTCACGGGCTTGAAACACGGGTGTGCTCCTGCAATAACGGAGCAAGTTCCTCGGGCAAAGGGAACCACACACAGCAGCTGGAAATGAACACGAACCAACCCAAATCTCTGTTTCCCTGCGAGCACAGAGTGGCTCCCTATTTCTCCTTATCATTATTGTATTATTGGCGGATCTTCTCGGCAAAGGATGTACCACAATATTGCTCAAGTGTACCAAATCAGAACTAAAGCTCAAGCAGGACTCGCAGGATTACATCAGTGACACAGGCTTTAGCCTAATCACGACAACACAGATAACCAGGCCACAGTCATGACCCACACCAAAGCCAAGGAGCTTTTTCATTATTGCAACTGAGGTATCGGTATCACACAAGCAGAAAGGGCTGATGCTCCGACACCAGTGCTCAAAGCCCCCCACGCCGGATGAGAGCACGGCCAGGCCGGTGGCCACGCATCCCGCTGGGAGATAAAGGAGCCACAAGCGGGTGGTGACGGGACGAGCCACGCGAGCAGAGGCTGGAGGAACACAGAGCATCACACACACAACAGGAACGCTACCATGGCGTGCCTGAGACTAGTGAGAAAGAGGAACAGTCAGAGGGTAACTATTGCTTGACAAAATTACACACCAGGATAATTCAATGACCCTTCCCCTCCAAAAAAAAAAAAAGGAAGAGAATATAAAAGATCTGGGTTAGTTTTCAGGTGGGACAGGGCACAGAGGATGCTTGGAGGAGGCAGAAGAGCATTGCTGCCCTGGGACCAGAGGCGTGTAGCAAGTCATGACTGCGCTGGAAGACAGACATCAGAGATCTACGGGGGCTTGGCAGAGGATGGGCCGTTTGGGGAGGTTCAGGCTGCGGCTCCTTTTAATCACTGGCAACATGGTTCTCATTTTGGAGGGTGTGCCAGCGTTCAATCTTCTTGTCCTTGTTCTTCAAACATTCATACCAGTGTTTCAAGCGCTCTCCCTTCGCCGTAATGCCAAGCTGACAGCCGCCTGGAAGAAAGGGAGAAGAGGAGACATCGTATTCAGAGATGATGCTGATGTTCCAGTAAATCACTTCCACGGGGACAGACCCCACGCTGGCAAGCATTTCTTTCCACCTCCTGGATTTAAAATGTCGTGGAAACAACTAGAGCTGCTCTGTCTGCAGAGAAAGCTCCGTAAGATGCTGGAGATGGGACAGTGCAGGTGGTTCAAACGCTGGATCAGCCGTTTGATCCAAGTGTCCAGCCACCCTGCATGTTCCCACCTCAAAGCTCAGCCTGGGGTTCCTCACAGGGCAGGCGACCTACACGTCCCTCCTGTACAGCAAGCACTGTTTTGGGTATTAAAACGGCACCCCAGAGCACAGACTCTTCCAGCTCACCGATGTAATCATTCGATTTCCCGATGTCATAATCCCAGACAGAAATATCCAGTGACTTCTTGGCCAGATCACTGTGTTTTATATCATAGAAGAACTCCTGCAGAAGGAGAACACCCACGTCACCCCAGGAGTCCCAGGAAAATACACCCAAAAAAACTGCACTTAAGAAATTGCAAATGACCTCTTTGTACAGCCCGAATTCAAAATCCAAAGAGACAATATTTAAAATATACTAACAAAGATCGAATGCTCCCTCCCTGCAGCACCCCTCCTCCCAGGATCACAGCATGCTGGGCAAACCGCTAAGCTGAGCTCTCCCCTTCTATCTTTGCAGGTGTCCCATCAAAGCAGCACCGGCCACGGGACCCCCCAGGGATGCTCGTCCCACCCACGTCCCTGGCTGGGGTGACATGGGGTCACTGCACAGGCAGCAGGGAGGTTTTGGGGTGTACCAGTGCTGCCCGGCACGGAACTGGTGAGATGCCCTGTGGCAAAGTCATTCCTAAAATATTACTGGCTGCCGAAAGGGGAAAGGAGGCGGAGAGGGGAACCGAACCTCAGTGACTTTATCTTCCATCTCCTCCACACAACATAGGAATTGGCTAAGTTGGTTTAATAATATAAAAATTAGATCTGTCCTTACCTCATTAAACTCAGGATTTAACGTTTTCTTCTTAATCTGTGTCTTGTGCTTGGCCTTTTTCCCCATGTCAGGTTTCAGCCAACTGGGGGCAACAGAAAACAGCTCAAAGCTCAAATGCAAGAACAACGTGAGCTCATAAGCTAAAAAACCGAAAGTGTGGTTTTGGACTAGAAAAAAAGCAACTGAAGATATAAGACAAAGAAATGGGTTAGCCAGACTCCCTTCCCACCTTCTAAAATTATCCAAAATAAGTGTGAAATGAGTAAAATCCTGATTACTCTTTTTTTTCCCCTCTTGGATTGCCAGACAAGACATACAGACGCACTCGTGATGTCCTTCCAAACCACAATCCCAAGTCTTTTCTCCCCAGGCCATGCGAAAAGAATGGTTACAGGTGCTTTACAGAGCAACACCGGATCAACTCTGCGTTTTGCTGGGGAAGAACCTGCCAAGGCTGACAGCGGGGAGCAGCTGAAACGGTCAGGGAATATGGAAAATGAGGAGCCGGGCTGGTTGCCAGCAGACAAGGGCAATTGTGCAGCCGGTCACCGAGCCTGGGCACTGGAAAATCCAGCCAAGAACACGTGAATGCATACAGAGATGGGAGAAATATGGAAAAAAAAAAAAGCTAAAAATATAAAAATAGTCCCTTAGTGTTTAATACCACAGAGACTGGTATACTCAACCAAGGTTGGCTCACCTAGAGAACGTGGGAAAAATTAGGACTTGGGCTTTGCAGCCTGGTTGCAGCCCCAGAACTAAATAGTAGCGTTGGTGTTAATTAGAGCTGTGTTGGAAGTTGATTTAAAAATGGAAAGCTATCATCTTCTGTTTGTGGGAATGGAAAATACAAAAAAATAAGAGAGAGACTGAGAAGGAAAACTACTCTGTTCCACTCGGCTACAAAAGGATGTGCAAAATGTTCAACACGAGAGTTATTGAGTGACTTTTAGGGAGAATACATATTTTTTTCCTGAAGGCAAAAAGAAAACAGCAATTGAAAACCCATCTGCAGCCTCAGCCGGGAATGACTGCAGGGCCCTCTCTGTGTCGTGGTTTATGAGGTTCGAGTTAAAACCATTATTCCCCGGTGCTGGCAGGAGACACCCGGCAAGCCCTGCTCCCTCATCACCTGCCTCCGCAGCCGACAGCACCCGTGGGTGCGCTGCTGCTCGAGGAGATGCGCTGCGCGTCACAGCAAGGCACCGCTGCACGAACCGCAGCCAACCCTGCTGTCTGTACTGATTGAAGGGATTTGTTTGAAGTGGGGATGTGGCACGGGACAGGGACGGGCACGGCAGGGCAATCCCTGGCTACAACCGGCACATGGGCTTAGGGCGCAGCAAGTGGGACACGTGTTCTTCATCATGCATGGAGGGACAAAGGACCTTGAACCGGCTTCGCTGGAGGTCTTAGCGTGCTTGGAAAATGCTCTCCTCTCTCCAGTGGTTTTGGAAGGAGCTCTCAGAGCATCAACTCCTGCCCAAGGACAGCGGGTGGCTCTGTGCCCACACGTTACCGCACGACACCAGCCCCGGCTCCCACTTACAGTTTAACGAAAGGGTCCGAGTATCCGTTGGCATCCATGGCTGCTAAATGCACGCAGCGTACGATGCCAACAATCAGGCCGCCCTGCTGGGTGCTGTACATGAGGGACACGAGGATCTTCCCACGCTCCTCCACATCCCCACCACGATCTACCTGCAAGAAGAAGTGACCAGAGGTGGGGACACGGGGGCTGAGCAAGGAAGACGGTCAACGGCAGAGCAGATGAGACACGATGGATACAAGGGAACCGTGAGGGGTTGGGGGAAAAATGGGGCTTGTACATGAGAAATGATGGGTGAAACATGCACAGAGCATGTTGTCCTCCAAGGGCTCTTACCTCCTCTTCGTACAGTGCCATCCCACGGGATGAGCCAGTTGTTCCAGCACGTTTCATCTTGGATGGGGAAGACAAAAAGAGAGACTGCCGTGAGAGGCACCGTCCTATCGCAAAAACATCCCCAGAGAGCCCAGCCCAGCTCTTTCACTGGCCTCTGGAGTGGAAGGGGGCTCAGGTATATTCATCTGCTCCATCACCCTCCACCTCAGCACCTTACCCACAGCACTTAGGAGCAGAGCTCAGGGATGGAGTGACCTGTCCTCTCCTCCATAGTGACATACATCAGTGTAGGCTGGCAGTGCTGGCAGATCTGCAGCCACCGGCAAGTGACTCCAGGGACCTTCCCCTGCATTCCCACCACGTTCACATCACCATCAGCCCAGGCATGGGTGGGAATCCAACTCCTAAAGATGCCAGTGAAGCCAGGCACCTACAGCTCTTGGCTGGCTCCAGCTCCAACCTCACCACTAGCTCCATTACACACCATTAATTAGCAGCCTCATCGTTAATGGTAACAGCAAGAAGTTTCACAGAAACTCACTGGTATTACTCTCTCCAAGCAGATATTGAAGTTCTTTTTCTGATTGGCTTTGAGTTTTTTCAAGGAAACTCTAGTTTCTCCAATAAACTCATTGTGCCCAAATTTGTCTTCATCACACACAGAGATCCTGAAAGGAATGGGAAAGGTGATCATCATCCAGGCTGGAGCAGTGCCAGACTCTGGAGCACAAAACCGCTCCTGCAAGGGCACTGCACGAGGGGTGGACAAAGCCAAGCACCATCGATGCCTCCATCCATCCGACTATCCTCCGACCAAAACTGAAACTGAACTTCTGTGTGGCCAGAAAATCAATATTTTTAACACGTGCTCTCTGATGAGGCAAGAAATAAAAAGGTGGAAGTTTCCTGTAGGAAGGAAACGCCAAAAATTTTAGACATCTCTAAATGTTTTGCAGGGACACTGTCAAATTATGTGCAGATATGCCATACACAAATCTCTGTGCTGATAAGAAGAATAGTAATGCCAATAATATTAAATGACAGGGTCGAAATGCCTTTCTTTTTTTAAAAAAGGACCATCGAAATCAGTGTGTTCGTATGGAGGCTGTTGACTTTGACCAAAACCTCTGCATTTCCAGGTGCTCTGTCAACACGTGCACCTCCCTGCCAGCGCCCTCCTAAGGAAAGCTGGCCTGCAATGCCCTGTGCGAGGAGACCCACGGTCCCCACCCCACCCCACCGCGGGATACCCGGCTCCTCTGCTTGCCTGAGGGTTTTCCTTTGCATGTCCTCGTCTGTGATGCCGTGGTACACCAGGGTCTCATTCCACACTGGGTTACGGGTGTTGCGCAGGGTCTTCGTTCTCAGCTTGTTTGACTACAGCATCAAACCAAAACCACGGCACAATTACACCCCTGAACCACCTGAATTTAGGCTCCTGGCAGAGACACTCCATCAGCTCTGGCTCACAAGAGATGGTTTGACCAGGGCATGGAGGACTCTGCGGGACATCACCTTCACTGTCTGGGATCTACTCCCTCAGGGACACTTGTACATGGAAAAGGGCATAGGGCAGGCTGTGCGGGGCTTGAGTAATGGCTCTCGTGGTCTAAAGGAGATGACAGCTTGGGAAATGAGGAGCTCTGGCACTTGTTCATGTGTCCCTCACAAACACTCATGCAAAATAAAAAAAAATTAAAAGAAGGAGCAACAGAGAGTGATAGAAATCAAAGCAATTCCCAAGATCACCACACCTTGATTTACTCAGTGTGAGATGAGGAAGTCCCCACACATAAAATAAACCTGTAAATATCAATCCAACGGTTTTATTATCTGTTTTCCCCCTTGTTTTACACTTTCAGTTCCTCTGAGCGAAACTCTGCAGCAGCAAAGAGCTGTGCAGCCCTCGAGCAAGGAGCCAGCACTGGTCATCCCTTCCTCAAAGGTTTCCCCACCGAGATCAGCTTAGCTGGGCTGGGGAGTGAGACTTCCAGAGTCTAATGAGAACATTCTACGCCTTCAAAGCAGAAGGATCTTTCAAAGTCCGGTAATAATTAGATTCTGTGCCAGATGTTTTGCGATCCATTAATAGTGTCACCTCCTCGAGCTCCCCTCTACCCCTAAGCAGATCCCTGTCTGCAGGCTGAGCTCTTCCTCAGGTAGGAGAGCGTGCGTCTGCAAGCATCGTCACTTTGCAGAGATACCTCCTGGGTAAAACAGCAGCAGTCAGTGACTGCGCAGAGAAATTCAGGGAAGTCTGACACAAGGAAGGGACCTCAGGGGGCTTTTCTAGAAACCTCTGCTCCATCCCGAGCCCAACACGCAGCCAAACCAGGCAAACCTTGCTCGCTCCGGGCAAGAGGTGCAGCTTGACGTAGGGATCTGCCAAGCCATTTGAGTCCATTGGTTTTAAGCCCTAAAAGATAAATAAAGAAAACACGGTGAACAAATCCTCCTTAAGCAGAGCCAGGGAAGAGAAAAAGCTTTTCATGAAGCAAAAGAGAAAATGCTTTCAGCAAGCCAAGAGCCTCATTCTCTGCCCTGAGCAGGTGTGGGTGCCACGATGCACCAAAAATTCAGACCCACTCAAGGAAAAGCCCCACAGACCTCCCCAGCCAGGAGCAGAGTGGGTGTCCCAGCGGCCACACTGCTTCCATCCCATGGCACCGGAGGAGCTGGGAACAAGACAGATTTAAATCAGTTAAAGGAGGGGAAAAAAGATCACTTACTTTGGCCTTGATGAGGGTGCAGTGCAGGGAACTGTTGTCCTGGTCGTAGAGCAGACTGAACTCTAGCGCTCCCAGCGTAGCTGGCACCGAGAGAGAGGAGGAGGAGTTGGAAATAGGACCTCGTTAAAACCCCAGCCAATAACTGTGTTTAATCACCCCCGATTAGTAATAATTAGAAAGATTAGTAGTTCAAATGTAAAAGCCATTTAATACATGTGAGACTGCGGTGGCATCGCCCAAACTGCCACACACAAACCCAGCCAGATCCACGAGCTCTGGTCGTCAGAGCTGAACAAGGTACAGAGGGGGCAGCCTGGGGCTTCTGAGCTGACTTTAATATTCACCAAGCAAAGAGGATGTAACAGTACAAACCCTTCTGTGGGCACAGCCCGGGGACGGAAAGTTGCCCCAGGACATCCCTGAGAAGGTGTTTCACCTCCGGTGGCCACCACCTCCTTCCAGGGCTTGGCCCCCGTTCTGCCCCACTGGACACCAGCTCGTACTTATCTTCAGTGCTCACTGGGAAAAGGCCACAGGGATGAAGGGTCAGAACCTCAGCTGGGTCCACCTGCTCCTACCCGAGCACAATTCCCGCACCGGCCCAGAGCGGCTCTTCCCATCCGCGGTGGGAACAGGCTGGAGAGGCGAAGCAATGCCCTGCCACGGACGCTCACCCTCAGGCAGCAAATTCCCTTTAAGGGTAGCACAAAAGCACAAGCTCTCCTGGCATAAAGGTCCGGAAGCCACCAAGCCTTTCCTGCAGACAGACCTGGTGGTGTTGCTGGCAGCGAAGGATGCCCTGATGAAAGCAGCAGCCGCCTTCAGGACTCAGATTTGGAAATGTGAAGGTTGTGTGAGCAAAGAGCCTAAACCAGCACATCTCAGAGCTGAGTAATTTGGTGCAAAACCAACTGAAGGTCCCACAAGCTCTGCTGAAATGCCTGAGTAGGGACAGCCACCCCGGATCTGAGCCCTGCAGGAAAGCGTCATTCCCTGAGGACTCTCCCTGCCAGAGACCCACAACCTATGGCACAAATCACAATCCCACAGCAAACACCTCCTCAAAATCCTGTGTTTCCCAAAGAAACAGCTCCCTCTCCTCCCGCCAGGTACCCTGGGTACGTACTGCCTTCATCGGAGTCATAGCTGTTGGCATCCTCCTCCTCCTCCTCCTGGGGAGGCTGCCGCACCGGAGCGGCAGGCACTGCTGGGATGGTGGGGGGCTGCGGGAAGGCGGGGGGCTGCCGGGCTGGCCTCTCCTCTCTGGCAGGGGGTACAGCATAGCCTCCTCCTCGCTCCTCTCTGGCAGCAGCGCGGGCTGGCTCCAGGGGTCCCAGTGGTGGGCTCGCTGCGGGAGGGACCCCATTAGCCCCCTGGCATGCTCTGCCCTCCAGCCCCTCACAGGCAGCTGAATTTTACCTTGTCTCTCCGGGAACCGGCCGGCCGCCCCGGGACCTGGGCTTCCTGCCGCCGGCGGGGCTGAGGAG
>NW_010226100.1:29788-30578 GCF_000690775.1 Eurypyga helias
GGGGAGGCCGTGGGGCTTGCAGGGAGTTGGTCCGCTTCACACCTGCGAGGAGAGGGGAGAATCAGCAATGGCTGGAATTGGCCAGGGAAGGGCAGATGGAGGCAGCAGAGAGAGGTTTGGTTGATGGACGGAGATCACATGTGCTGAGATAGCGTCTCAGCCCCGCACGCTTTGGGGGCCAGCACTGTGGGGAGCAGGTGCAGCCTGGGCTGGAGGGGGGAGCTTTTCAGTAGCGGGACCTCATGCTGCACCAATCCATCTGGAAAAAAGGGAGACGCGGGAGAGGTGAAACAACGGATGAGGATGGATGTGGTTGCAGCCAGGCACTGGTTGAGCTGGAAGGTGAACGAACCCATGAGCATCACTGCCGTGCCCGGCCAGCAGCAATGCCCCAGGACCACTGCTGTACAGCAGACCCCTCTCCACACCTCCCCCCGAACTCCCCCATCAGCAAACCCCATGGAGCAGCGTAAAACAGCAGGAGGCAAGCGCCAGTGCTCTGCGATGTGAAATCCCTCAGCATCACTTAGTGCTTCACATCAAGTGGAGACAACCCCGGGGGGATGCTGGATTCGTGCCTCCCAGCCCTCCCCTTCCAAGCAGGCAGAAGCACAGCTCTCACCAGGGCTCCTGCTGACCCCGCTCTCGGCTGCGTAGTCACGGCTGTCGGGGTTGCTCGCTTCCGCAGGGCCCCGGCCTGCCCACGTAGCTCCCTCGGGCAGCTGCCGTTGCATCGCTGCCTGCGGGGAAAGCGATAAAGGCAGTGGGTGAGGCTCACACCCTGACCCCC
>NW_010226100.1:30683-31916 GCF_000690775.1 Eurypyga helias
CCAGAGCACTGGGGACCGTCAGAGCCATCCGGCACCTGCAGGGCTCTGCACCATCAAACCTGCACACGGCAGTTGGGAAAGCCCAAAGGACACAGCGAACCACGGGGACACCAGGAGACACACGAGCCCCAGGGGAAGACAAGCCATCCGTCAGCTTCGGCGCCTGTCAAACCCCTAACGGCATTACAGCTCCACAGTCCCCGGGACAGGGGCATCATATTTTCTTTGTGCTGATCATCTCCCATTTATTAGCAAGACGATGGTGGCAGCTGCCTTTGCCTCACTTCCATCCATCCGGCAGCGGCCGTCCCCGCAGATAAATCCCAGCCGCACATGCCAGGGGTGCCGAGGCCACGTTGCAGTGACGGATTGCAACCCACAGATGCGATGGAAAAGGTCTCGGCGTACACATGGCTTGTGCCAGAGATGCCAGGTATAAATCTCTGCCGTGACATAAATGGGATGTTTATCCTTGGCTGCGTGCTTAGGGTCGCCGGGCACAAAGAGAAAGCAAAATGCAACAGATTGCAGGTTGGGGAGAGGAGGGAGGTAAAAATGTCCCAAGAGGAGGGAAGAGGGGAAACGAGCATCCACAACCAGGAGCCCTGTGGTGCAGAAATAGCGGTGCAATAAATAATTTTCCGAGGGAGCTTTAGGAAAATCACGGGAACGCCCCGAGCATGCTGCTCACCAGGAGGGACCTGCAGACAGAGCCTGACAACCCCTCCCTGACTCACAGGCGAGCCAGGGGCTTAATAAAAGCAGCCTGTTGCGGGGCCAGGCAATTGCCAGCTACCGTGGCAATTAAACAGTCTTAATTGTTTTCCCCAACTGCTGCTGCGTGGGAAGATGAAGATCATCACTCGGCACAATTGGGCTGGGTGCAGCCTTGCCAAGGCTCTGCCGGGGCCCCCAACGGTGCTGTGAGCCATGGCACGGGCTGTGGTGGAGCCCGGGTACCCCCCACAGGCACCCAGCCGGGGTACCCCTTCACGGGTACCCCAACGCGCAGGATGCGTCCCCGTCGCAAGCAACGCTGTGGGGTGGAGGGAGCACAAGGCTGTGCCACCCCTGCCTGCCCACAGCCCCCCACAGAGCAAAGCCCCCGGCAGCCACAACTGGGAAAGCAAAGCCCAGGAACCAGATGTTAAAACCTCCACCTGCCTGGATGTGGGTCCAGAGCAGTGCAGGGCATACATGAGGTTGGAAAGTGGTGAGGTCCGGTGAGGAAGA
>NW_010226100.1:31938-32400 GCF_000690775.1 Eurypyga helias
CCAGCCCTCGCGGCCAGCATCGCTATTAAACACGATACAGGCAGAGGCTCGGGGTGGTGGGGGCAAGAGATAACCACAGTACCACGGCTGCATCCTCACCCTGCTCTGCTGCCCGTGCACAGCACGAGCCTGGGCACGGGGCACTGGCACCAAGAGCTTCGGTGGAGGAAGCCCAACGTGGCCAAGAGCAGAGCAGCTCGGCTGTTCCATCCCTTCCCAGCACATGAGCCCCCCCCGCCAGCCTCCTAAAGTTTCCAGGGGAGTTTTTCTAAGGGCTTCCGTTAAATAACCAGAAAAAACACCCATCAAGCAGCAGCAGGAAACAACACCTACGGAGGCAATTCTGCTCAGCGCTCCGAATTGCAGCGATTCAGCCCAGGCATCTGCAGTAGGTGGGGAAGCCCCAGAATAACTCGGTCCCCGCACCGTGGGTGGCAGCAGCAAGGAGAGGTCCTGCCACTG
>NW_010226100.1:32425-32783 GCF_000690775.1 Eurypyga helias
TGGGGGGTGACGCGCGAGGGAGGCCCCCCGTCCACTGCAGCCTCCCACGGGAAAACACCATGGGGAGAAGAGGGAGGGAGAGACAGGGGCTCAGCACAGGCGGCACCGAGGCAGCGGCGCAGGGGAGGGTGCGAACGCCGGTGCTTACCGTCAGAGTCCTGCTCGGCCGAGGGCCCGGCGTCTGCCTGGCCTTGGGGCACAAACAGAGCGAGAAGGGGTCAAGCTGCAGCCCACCTGCCCCACCAACGCCAACCCAGGCTGTGGGTTCCCCACATTTCCTTTGGCAGTCGGCTTTTTTCTAGGCTTCTGCATCCGTGTTCCTCCCCAGGCACTGCCTGACCTCCCAGCCAGGCAACCC
>NW_010226100.1:32843-33063 GCF_000690775.1 Eurypyga helias
ACCCAGATCCCCCCCCCCAGGGCTGCTTTGCTCAGGGATGTCCCTGCAAACCCGGCCATCCTGACCTGGACAACCCAGGGAAAGCCCCAGCAGGCAGGGAAGGCAGCGGGGAGATTTCTGCGCCCTTCAGAAAACAGGCAGCAGTGGCACGACGGCTCGGGATGCTTTTTGCTAGGGCTCACCCCTGCAAATGACGGGGAGGGGACCCAATGCCTCTCTG
>NW_010226100.1:33082-41808 GCF_000690775.1 Eurypyga helias
CTTGCACAGAGGGAGGGGGCCGGCACCCCGCCGTCACCTACCTCGGGTGGGCGCGCGGGCGGGGAGTTTCACGTCCTGGGTGGGCAGCTCCGATGTGCTGGGCTCGCTTGGGGCTTGGGGTCCCTTGTTCTTGCTGACGGGCATCGGCTGGGGCAGCACTTGCTTGGGCAAACCCTTGAAGAACCAGGCACCGGAGCGCTTCCACACCTGGGAGGTGGAGGCAGCAGTGTGGCACCCACGTTTTGGGGTGCAGACCTGGCAGTCTTTGTCCTCCTGCATCACCTGGGTCTGCCTCCAGCAGGCAACACCAAGGATGGGCACCCCCGTATCCCCCTGCCCGCACAGACCCCACAACCCCTCCTGCTAATTAATTAACTCTTTGGGTTTTGCACACTGAAGGTGGCAGGGAGCGAATCTCCAGCCACAACAGCCTTGTCAACCCCAAGACTTTGTTTGTGAGGATAAAAAAATGGCATTTTTCTCTAGAAAACAAGATCTTCCTGCATGAACCAGACCCAAGCAGCTGGGTGAGGTCTCATGGTGCCAGGGACAGGCTGAAAGTCCCTGGGAGCATCACCCAGTCTGAAGCTGGTCCCGTCTCAGAGGCGTGGGGTGGGGACAGTGCACAGGGTGTGAGGAAGGGACCGTATGCCCAGTCTGGCACGAGGATGGCCGGGGGCAGGGGAAGCTCCGGGGTGCCATGCTCACCTCCCGCTGCTCGCTGCAGATCTTGCAGAGCCAGATGGCATGGGGCCGGCTGTTGGTGGTCTCCACCCCACACTTGGTGCAGACGTTCTGCAGGGAAAGCAAAGCACCGGGTAGCAGCAGGGACACTGAAAGGTCCCCCTCGCGTCAGCACCACCCCTCGTGAGCAGGAGGTTAACGAGAGAGGGTTAACAAACAGCAGTGATGTCCCCTCGTGCCACGTGCGGAGGGATGCTGAGCGATCAAACCACGTGCCGACAGACCAAGGTGCCTGGTTTTGCGCCGGGGGGAGGCTGTGTGGGTCCGGGGGGGCTGGTCCGGGGGGGCTGGGCCCGGCGGCGGGGAGAGGGCTCACCTTCTTGCAGTCCTCGCAGACGACGCAGGCGGATCCCCGTGGCCCCAGCTGCTCGCCGCAGAGGATGCAGCGGTTCACCCCGTCCCCCAGCACGCTCCGGCGCATGTCCTCCAGCCGGGTCATGAGTCGCCTGGCAGAAAGGGGACAGGGGCTGTCAGGAAAGGCACGGCATGGCTGGGATGCGGGGGTCCTGCTCGGGCTTTGGTCCAGCTGCTCCTTTCCTGGTGCAGCTTCCAGCACAGCCTCTCCTCTTCCAGCTACAGGAATGCAGCCGTGGGACAAGACACATCCCAGAGGACATGTCAGAGCATTATATTCCCCTATAGCTCTATATCGTGTGACCACTGACTTCCACTGAGGCCACTGGAGAGCAGATACCAGCCCTTGCTTCCACATACACACACGTGCATAAAAGCCATCCAAGTCAGCACCTTTGCACAAAGCCGTTTGGCATCAGCAAAGCAGCTTTTTCCCCCCAAAATGGAAACCTTTCCCCCCTCCTCCCAGTGTCTGCCTGTGGAAAAGCTGTGAGAGGAGCCCTTGGAAGGGCTCTGGCAGGAGGACTGAATGAATTAATTAGTTTCCTCATTTTCTAAGGACAAAAAAATTGCATATAATTTACTTTATGGAAATTCTTAGCCCTTTGAGTGAAATGCAAAAAGCTCGCTGGAGAGCAGGCTGTAAAAACACATCTGTTTCCTGCAAAGGTAAAAAACCCCAGTTAAGCAACTTCTGAAAAATCAGCCCTGGCAAAAGCAGTTTGCAAAGCGGGAGCAGGAGCGAGCTGCCTGCCGAGCGCCCGAGAGCTGGCAGCGTCGTACGCTCAGTTAACCCAGAATCCTGGCCCTAAAAATAGCACTGGAAGGGAAAAAGGATGCATTATTTATGCCATTCAGCGAGGAAGGAGATGGAATGAAGAAAGGGAGGAGGAGACCCAAGCCCACCCAAGAGAGCAGCAGCCTGCAAAGCGGGAGCAGGAGCGAGCTGCCTGCCGAGCGCCCGAGAGCTGGCAGCGTCGTACGCTCAGTTAACCCAGAATCCTGGCCCTAAAAATAGCACTGGAAGGGAAAAAGGATGCATTATTTATGCCATTCAGCGAGGAAGGAGATGGAATGAAGAAAGGGAGGAGGAGACCCAAGCCCACCCAAGAGAGCAGCAGCCCCCCTCGCCTGCGGGGCTGCCGCCTGCTCCCACAGCAGCCTGACCCAAATCTGACAAAGCCGCTAACACGGCTTGCCATAAAAAACACCCGACGTTTAAAAGACATTTTCCCACATGTCTGATGACAGCTTCAGATTTATGACAGCTTGGCTGCCAGCACCTTGGAACGGCTCATAAACAAGATACGAGCTCCCCTCGCCATGCGGTGCCTCTGCGGTTGGTCTCCAGCCGGCATCCCGTGGACTGCGCGTGGGAAAGCAAGGGCGTTATTGGACGTGGGTGCTTGATAAAGGAATAGCAGCAAGGGGCAAAAATAAAGCATCGTGGAACATGCAACCTATTACAGTTCATGAAATGCCCCGTGGAAACCTGCTGCAGTCAACAGGAGCAGAACAGTCAGCAGAAACGAGCGGTTCCTAAATCACTTCTTATTTAAAATAAACAAATCACACCACAGTCGTTGCCTGCCCAGCACATGCAACGTGGGGTTGCAACAGACCCACCACTCTTCCTTGCACATCTCAAGGGCTGCAGCAACATCTTCCTTACCACAACACACGCTTTAAAGTGCCCGTCCCTCTGGCCCCTGTAACTTCAAAGAGCCCCCAGCAGCAAATAATCAACAACATCCAGCTTCTGTCCCAGCACTCTGCTCCCACCTGGGCGAGAAAAACATCTGGGGGGCAAAGCCTTTATTTTCCTAGCAGTGAAGCACATGTCCAAGCCCCTGTCTTCTGCAATTCCCACCCCCTGCGCTGCAAGAGCTGAGCTCCAAGAGAAGCAGCTTCCAGTTGGAAATCTGCAAGCCCAAACAAACTTATTATAGAAACTAGAACAAATGGCATAATCAGAGAAGGGGAAAAAAAAAAAAAAGCCTCTGCATTTTCAAGAGATTCATTATTTAGCTGCAAAATCTTTCCCAGTCTCTCATTTACCAGAAGCAGCTAGTTACGAGGGTTTTTAGGCAGTGGAAGAGCTGCAGCAGGCAGTGCACACACCTGTGGCACCAGTTTCAACCAAAGCACGTTTGTCTGGTTAGAACATCCGTTCAAACGGGAGAAACTGGGCTTTTTTGTTTTCTGATCCAAACTCTGCTGGGAAAGGATTGTATAAGAAGTTTAAATTTAAGTCCTGGCACGAACCTGGCTGAAAGAGGGCAGGACCTGGGATGGGGGTACCGCAGCGAGAGCCACAGGCTGGGAAGCTCCTGAACAGCCAGAGGGATGCCCGGCTCTTGCCCACATAGCAGCCAGGAACATGCTTTCTGCCTTCCCAAAAGCTTTTCTCTCCCTCTCCCCTCGGTATCATTTGTTTCTTGTGTTTACTGCACATAAAATATCCATCCAACTCATCGCTCTCCCTTGCGCATCTCGAGGACTACAGCAGCATCTTCCTCACGGTGCTGCACACTTTAAAGTGCCCGTCCCTCTGGCCTCTGTAAGATGAACTTCAAAGAGCAGGAAATATACTTCAAACTGTTAAGATAGGGAGGAAAAAAAACCCAAAGAGGAGTAATTGAAGCCGGTGGCAAGGAGCTGGCTAAGCCCAGCACCCAGGAGCATCACTGCTCCCGGAGAGCGCCCTGCAGAGAGGGAGAGCATCCGTCATCTGCTAAAGAAATACGTATTAGTCACCGATGGGAGCGAGATATAAGAACCAGGTGATAGGCTGTATCTGCAGTGCTTAACATGCACCTGAGATAACAGCAATAAAACAGTCCCCTGATAACGTAATATCTGCCTGGCCCCATAAATATGGGTTGCAAGAGAAAGGCGAGCAGCCCCAGGGCAGCAAGGGCTGGGGGGAGCCCTCCCCAGCGCCTCCTGCCCGCACCCAGGAGCCCTGGCATGGGCAGGGGAAGGGCTCGTGTTCGGAGGAAACATCTCCCGTGGGTCCAAGCAGGGTCCCAACAGGGATGCAGCGAAGGCTGCTCGCCGGGATGAGGGACCACCTTAGGCTGGGCTGAACGGAATAGGACGTGATGGAATGGAAAGGACAGGAACCTGCAGTGCTGCAGCATCAGCATTTCCTCTTGCGCTAGGACCTGAGCAATCCAGAGAGGGACAGAAATCCACTGGCATTAAGTGCTGATGATCTCAGGAAACAAGATTTAACAGCGGGGCAAGCACGCAAGAGTTTGTTGTGTTTAAATATTCATTGCCACTCTGCAGAAGTGAAGGGCTAAAGACGTGCCTAATGGGTTTTAAACGGCATCAGGGAGGACATTTAATGCAGCAGACGATGAACTGCTGCACAGGGGTGGGAGAAGGACCTGACCTGTGAGGAAGGACCTGATCCAGGACACCAAGAGCCGGGTGCTCCCCAGCCCCATGCGGGAACGGACTCGGCCACCGCCTGCATGGCAAAAAGAAACTCAAATAAAACACAAAGGAGGTCACAAACTGCCTCCAGAATTAAGCACTGACTTGCCTCCATGGGGAAATCATGTGCCTTAAAGGACTGAATATTAAATTAAGACTAATTTTAATGGTATAAAAGAGACATGATAAGAAGCTGAGGTACAGATTAAAGAAAACATAATTAAAATCCGGATGAAAAATTAGAAGCAATTTTCTTCCCTTACGAGTGCACAGGTAACTAAAGGTAAAGCATCCTTCGAGCTTTACAGGTCGCCTTTCAAAGATCACCCTCGCTGCAGAGGGAAGATGCCCAAGGAGGCCAACGGGATTCACCCGTTTCACCGTATCCTGTTCCTCACTCCTGCATCATCGCTCCAGGGCCTTGCTGCTCCCTTGGTGTGTTACAGAAGGGTTACTTTGCAGGCTCATCCAGTCTCAGAAATGAAGGTTGTTTTTTAGAGGAGGGAAAAAAAACCCAAACCCAAAACCCCAAAAAACTGATGACGCACATGAGCTGTCTTTCGGACATGAATTAACCTCATCTCAGGAGACATTTCTGTCTGCCTCCAGCAACCACCCTGCCCTTCCCAGCCCCTATTTTTATTTTTGTGCTGTCTGAACATGAGGAAGAAAATACAAGACCGTGGTCCCCAGAGAGCATCTCTGCTGCCGGCCACCGAGGTTAATGACTTAATCCCCTGTGACTCCAGCCATCTGCTCCAGCGTTATGCATGTGTCATCCCAGCAATAAGCAGCCAAATTAAAAGGCAATCCTGCTTGATAGCTGGTCCTCTTGGAGGAAAGGTGAGGGGCTTGACAGGGAGACAATCAAAGCATCGCTCTTCCAGAGAGGACAAGAGGGAAAGGAATAGCTGCAGCCAGGCAGGAGCATGGCCACATCCAGGAACGACGCGCTGCATCACCCCTGGGAGAAGTGGCTTGGTGCTGCCAGGCACTCTCCAGAAATGACAATTTCTAACTTAGGGTGGTTTAAGATATTTTCTTCAGTGCTGAGAGCATGATGGACCTCATTAGGCAGCAGAGCAGGCTCAGTGGGTTATTGATGGCACCCAATTATAGGTGCATGATGGAGCCAATTAGAGCCTGGAGGTGCTCTTGTGTCAGCTGGGAGTAGTGGGCTCCTCACGGACCACACCAGGAGCATCACTACCATCACCTGAGCATCACAGACCTGCCGCAGGGACACCTCCAGGCATAAACCCAGGCCAAGGTGGGAGGGAGAAGGGATGAGGATGGATCTGTCCCTGATGCAGGTCCACCTTGCCCTCTGGTTTTCAGTCCCTGTGCCTCTTAACTGGCCCAAAGGATTATCCTAATCCCCAGGCAGTTGTAAAGTCCTTCATCAACTCATGCCTGGTGCGCTCTCGCTGTTTAAGATGATTTCAGCTCCTATTATCCTTCTCTGTGCTATGAGACAATGACCTAGCCAAAAAAAACCCCACACACCGAAGTGTCCCTGTCCTACAAGCCTCATCAGCATCCAGATCACGTATCCCACGGGCCTCCGTCCACCCCGGTGCTAAAAATACTCTTTCAGTAGATTAATTCGAGCTGGGTTTGACATGAAGTCCAATTCCACAAACATCATCTCAAGGAGCAGCATTGATTTGTTCCCACCCAGCCGAGGTAAGGGGCTCAGGAGACGGCAGATGCAGGAGAGGGGACACGAAAGGGCAGGAGAAGGAAGGAGGAGATGGATGGGCACTAAATCAGGGGGGACGAGGAGGTCCATTGGCAGCCAGCACCCAGGTGTGGACTCCATGATTGCTCAAGTATTACATGTACAGCTCAAATGCCCCCCCTCAAACACATCCACGTATGAAGACAGCTCCAACTATTTACCTCATGTTCCCCCTTTGGAAGGTGCATTCATTCATGTAAGCTATTCCTTACATTAATCAAAACCAGGTTTTTAATGGTTCTTCCTTTTTTCCCCTCCTTGCAGGAATATAAAAACCCTGAGAGCCACAAAAATCAGGCTTTCCTGGGGCATGTCCCTAGAGCAGCCTGTCCGACCGAGGGACACAGTCACAACCGCCGCATCCCTGCCAGAGGCCAGCCTGGCAAACCCGGATTATTTTGTAATATAAGGAGCTATTCTGGATAACGTCCGAGCAGCTCCTGAACGGGTGATTCTGTACGAGACTGATATAGACGCCGTCGCATATTTCTGTAGCTGCACATCCTACAGCTCTTGTTGTGCAAGCCAACAAACACAAAGGAGTTGGCAAGGCTCCTGCTACGCCTACACGCAGGAGGCAAATCAGCTGCGGCTGCACATCCGCCAGCATTCCCTTGCTCTACTCCCAGTACAGTACCAAGTCCCCCGCCTGGCTTTTTCATGAATGGGGATGAGAAAATCTCCTCCTCCGACCCGGCTAATGATGGTAAAAGGTAGAGTTTGTGCAGGCTTGCAAACAGCTACAGGAGTGCACCATGCAGAAAAAATCTCTCTTCCCTATTTCTAAGGTTCATTTAGACATAATCCAAAGAGCATCACGTTTGAGAGTAATTCTTAGCAGGCTGCAAACGGGCAAAGCTGGGGAAATGCTGTTTGTAAGCAGTTTCTGGGAATGAATCACCACCATTCATAGCTACTTTCACCTGGTTTCTGCCAGAAAGTGGGCCGAGGAAAGCATTGCACATTGGAACACAAAGCAACACCAGCCAGAGAGCCAGCCGGAGCCCAGGAAAGCAGCACCTCCCGGGGCACCGGCAGCACACACCTCAAGGCAACGCCTGAGCTCTTCGCAGACCCGCTCTGAACAAGGTATTTCTAAAAACGAGTAATTAATCCTCCACTCAGGAGGCCACGGGCTGCAGCCACCGAGGAAGGCTGCGTGCTGCAGCTGAGCACCCCGCGCCCGCATCCCGAACCCGCGCTCGGTACTTCAGGGGCATCAGGCAGCCGGGGTGATGGATTAAAGCTCAGGCTGTGACACGAGACTCTGCAGGCACGGACAGCCCCTCTCCGTGTTCCACTGCAGGGCCACGCGCCCGTTTGCTGAGCAAAGCTGTCCCCGAGCTACGACAGGAGGCTTTGACGTTCTCCGAGTTCCTGCCTGGGCCTGAGTATTTTTCCTTGCAGGGAAAATACTAAGCAGTCAAAGCTTAAGCTCAGCAAGAGTAAAATGCTCCTCTGTAATGAAAAGAGGCATGACGCCTGACAAACAGGATTATGGACATCCCCTCCGGAAAACTGTCCCCAGCACAGCAAGTCGATACCTAATTATTAGCATTATTTTGCCTGGTACCTTTGCCCAGACAGGGTAGAGATGCAGTAAAATCAAACACGGCCACTTCTTGCCCTTCTCGCTCCACGTGGGGTGCATCAGCACCAGGGATGCCCCTAGCACCCACCGGTGATCGTGGGCACCCCACCACGGGTGCAGTCAGGGCAGCACCAGCACCCCAGTCCCCACAGAAGCTGGTCCCAAAGCACGGCATCACTCAGACCTATTCAGCCTCACAGACACCTCATTCCCAGGTGACAGGAGAGATTAACCTCTGGGACACACAGCTGGAGGGAGCGATGGATCCATTTGCACTCCCAAAACAGACAAAACACCTCTCGGTGAAGAGTGGCTTTGCCCGTGCTCAGGACTGGGCAAGCAGCAGCCTCACACCTGTGCTGGTTTTAGTTAGGAAAGTGTTATCTTTCTTCACAGTGACTGGTTTTGGATTTACCCTGAGAAAAGTACTGATAAGGTGTCTTTTTAGGTGGTGCTAGGGAGTGCTTGCACCAAATTCAAGGTCTTGGCCAGCTGCTGATGCTGCAGCTGTGTTCCCAACTCTCTCACTGCAAACCGTGAGCAGGGACACAGTTAACCCAAACGGACCCACGGGGTGTTCCATCCCACAGCACGGCGTGCTCGCTACCTAAGCGGGGAGTGGGCTTGGGGGCCCCTAACTCCCTAACTCTCTTCTGGCTCCTTTGCTAATGCCTTCGCTGGCTGGTTTGTAAACGAGTTGGTTGGTCTGTGAGTTTTCCCGGTGGTGCTGTCGCTGACAGGCCCCGCTCGGACTCTGCCGTCATCATGCTCTGGCTTTCGCTCCTCCGGACCTGGCTGTGCCTCGGTCAGCGCTTGGTGTGCAAATCATATATTTCATTTTCTATTATTTTA
>NW_010226101.1:0-5278 GCF_000690775.1 Eurypyga helias
AGCTCTGAAAACACCTGGGATTCCCTGGTGCTCAGAGAATTTGGACATAGTCTCTAAAGATGGCTTTGTGGTGAGAAAGAAAACATGAGTGTGTGGCACATGCACAAAAAAATGTTGAGTAGGACTAGCAAAACAATGCTGTCTGTATACTGGATTGTAATGTGGCCATTTCTAGAATGCATCTACTCCAAGGGTGAAAATAGAAGGAAGAGGTGGGTAGAAAGCAGGAATAGTTAAAAGCTTCAGGACCAGTTAAAAGCTTAAAGAGTCTGCAAGATCTTGACATATTGAAACTGAAATACTTAAGGAGTTGATCGCAAGCTGTAATCAGATAACGAACTGAAAAGCTATCAGAGGAGTCTTCAGTGTCCTAACAGACAGGTTAAAAACTGAAGCTTGACACCCAGGGAGTAAATGGGAAGTGTGTAGTGTAAACATTAAAGATAATTCAGTACTCAAACAATGTACCAATGATTCGGGTGGGTCTTCTTAGAGCAACCACTCTATGCCACGTGGCTGAATATTTTTTCTAAATTAAACCTAATTTGACTATTTAGCCTTCTGCAGCATAATTCTATCTTGTGACATAGGAACCATTTCATAAAACCTTATGGCTTTTGTTATTCATAAAGTCAGTTTGGGGGAACAAGAGGGGCCTTTTACCCCTCTGGGGAAGAATCTATAGTTGGGTTACTTGATGGACTGAAAAGCAGCAAACACAGTATCTCCAGTCTTGAATGAAGATGTCTTTCTGTGTGCACAGCTATTTGTCAGAGCTGCACAAAAGTAAGAGAAAGATTATCTTATCTGTTAGGCAACTCACACGAAGAGTTCTAGAGATACATTTAACAGCCTTTATTTTTAATACAAATGTCTTACTTGGGTGATTCCATAATTGGGAGCTCCTGGAAAAACACAGAGAGCTCCATTCGTCTTCACTGCACCCTGGGGTGGTGATGCTGTAGCAATTTGCCACCTGCTGCAAATATTTTGTCTTTCTCACATTTCCTGAGATTGTTTTACAGGTAGAAAGTTTGGGTTTGCAATCTCATGCATACATTAGGTAGTCATTATACACCTGTTGGTTCCTATTGTTATCTGTTAGTAGATTTCAAGTGACAGCTTTGTGAAATATTTGTCAAAAAAAATCCCTAAACAGGATGCATAAAAAGTCTCGCAGGAACAAATACAGAACCTTCCTTTGTAGAGACACCTGATCATATACGACACCACTTCCAGCAAGGCAATTTATATCAGTCTGGTGTTAAAATAACACAAATAGATCACTGTGTGAAAACACTGTAAATCACAGCTAAATTATTACTTTTGCACAACAATTTTCTTTTACTAATGCTTTTCTGTGAACAGCCTTATAAATGTCACCATCTAAAGAAATAAAAAAACGCAGTTTAGATGTAAATATACTGTCAGCAAAAGATAAAAATCACAGATCATAAGTATTGATTCTCCTTCTTCAATATTTTATTCCTTTCTTTACCACAATTCCTTTTTTTTCTCTTAAAATTTGAATTCCTTCACAGTATCAACAAAATCCTGGCATTTTTTTGTAGCACATCCATTCACACTGGTGAATACTCTGATGGTGTAAAGTAGATTTGACTTGAACTCCTGTTATACTGCTACTCTGAGAGAGTCCTCCAATTAAATAGTTAAGCTATTTGACAGCAGCAGCTCAGCTCCCCTGACTATTTCATTAAAGTTTACCTTAAAGTCAAACTAATAGTCTATATACCAGGAAGTGCTAACACGGGTAAGGGAAGAAAGGAATAAGAAAGAAAATATTGAGAAACAAATAGTGAAAGTGTAAAACCACTTAGGCAACTATATTCTACAGATAAAGACTTTATCTTCATTGTTACTTTGCACTCTTAACAGATTCTAAGTCCATTAAAACTAAATGATATCTGGAAGAAAAGATTTTTCATTACTTTGCCAATGTTATAAGAATATAATCTTCAAATTCAAAGACATGTGAGTCTGTCATTACCACAGGAACCTTGCAGTCCACAAAATACTGTTGGATATGCAGCAAAGTACTTGAATGGAGCAAGATTCCTAACAAAGAGAGGGGAAGGGAACGTAGCAGGAACTGTAGTTCTGTCCAGCATTAAAACTGTTAACTCAGCATTGACAGAGACTTGACTCAAAAAGATAAACACTTGGTAGATGTCGCTCTCCAGGAGTGGAAAAAAGGGCTGTAAGTACTGGAGGATTGTCTAAAGACTGGTTACTGAAAATAATTTTTGCTGTTGTACACAAACCACTATTTTCAGCTATACTTTCTGTGAAATTTATTCTCTTTAAATTAATATTCCTAGTATAAATGGAACATTTCACTTAATCACTAGAAGAGGCTTTCAATTAACATAATAACTAATGCCTGAACTGAAAATCCATTAAGTATGCTGTTTATTCATTCCAGGATAATACCACTTCCATTGAGAAAAGAACCTCAATTTACTTCTCAGACCCTCTGAAAATGGTGGAACAATAAAACTAACAGAAATTAGTATCTTCCCTGTTCGTTAACACTTATCCTAACTTGCCATTGGTGCACTTTGCCTCAATCCATTTCTACATGGATTGTTTATGTGAAGAAAAGAAAAAACAAATCAATAATTTCTAAAGAATTTGTAACTGCAGGGTATTATTTTCCACTGAGCGATGTCTCAACTCATACATAATCCTCAATGTTATAGGAGACCTGGAACATGTGAAAATAATTAATATTTTTAATTATCTTTCTTAGGCAAATATCTTTGCTGTATTTCTTCAGTAAACCAAGAGGTATTCTATCAACTTTTTGCTTAAGAAGAAAGCTAATATAAAGAATTCAGGATAAAAGGAAGGTATAAAATAGGCTTGGGATATTTTAAAATACATATAGATCCCTGCCAGTGTTATGGTCATGTATTTGAAACAAATTTATATCCAACATGTTCAGCCACGTACAGTACATTATTTAATATTTTATTTAAAAATCATTGCTTGCATTTCTCTATTTTAATTTCTTCCACTATGAATTTCCAGTCTTTTAAGTGTGACCCTACTTCCTAGCAATTTTCCCTTTCAGGTTTTTTTCATGTATCAAAGTAGAAACAACAAAACCACATTTTTTTCAGCCAGGCCATGTATGTAATATTTTTTTTCTTTTTTAGTTGCCTCCACTACATTATTTAAAGAGAGGAAATATTTATTCTTGATCTTAAAAATTGTTTCCCAAAACCTTCATTTTAGACCATGTGTATCCCTTTTGCTTGCTTATTAGACTAAGCTAAATTTCTGCTGATGAATGTATTCCCATCTGCTCCACTGAGAACCCATAATAATCCTGCACCCAAAACAAACTTCGGTATGACCCTAAATAAAACGAGGCCCAAAATCCAAAGCTGAACAATCAAAATAGATTTTATTACTGAAAAAACAATTGTGAGAAAGGTCTGTCTCTAGCTTGAATTAATTTGCTGAGTTACCTATGGCGTGTAAATTTTGAGGATATGAGGGTATCTTGATACAGATTTATTGTGTGCTGGTTTAGATCTGTCTGCACTGCCATTGTCTGACAGTGAAAAGGCTGAATAACCATGTAAGAGAGGAAGCTGTCAATGCTGACAGGATGCCCACTAAAACTATCACAACTATCCCACACAGTGTGAGAATAGAAGACCAACAGCGAAACAATAAAGAAAATGTTGTGTTTGTAGATTCCAACTCACTGGCAAACCACACATTTTTGCCAAAAGGCCCTTCCAATCTACTCTTCCATCCCTACTGTTACTTTCTTTGCCAGGCGTTTTGTTCCAGTTTCAAACATTCTTAGTATATTTTATTGTTAATAGATTTATTTTCCTCTATCCTGTGTATTTTATTTTTCTTCTCCTTTTAAATGTCCATCAATGTAAAAAATCTTGCTCCCTCAGTCACAGCATAAAACACTCTTAATGTAACTTTAATTATTGAGTTTTTACAGAGGAAATAAAAAAGAAAATTATAGACCGCTGCTGTTGAGGAAATACATTGTGGCTTTTTTTTTTTTTTTTTTCATGTTATTAAAAGAAAGGGCTTGAAAAAAATTCGAAACATTCCTAAGCTGCATTAAAATTTGCATACTGTGAAGAAAAGAGGAATATAACCAGTGTTGCTTTCATGCTTTATGCTGTGATAATAACTCTTTTACTTACATTATGAGAATATAAAGAGTTCGAATATAGAAGTGAATTCCATATTTCAGTGTGCACTGATTGTATTCCATCTAAAGACTTCTACTCACCAGGGATTTTGCATGCAGCTGTGAAGTTGCAAACGTTGTGAGGTATTGTTAGATTATTGTGCTATTAACCCTTTCAATCAAGAGACTCAAAGGTGGAACAAATCTCACACTTATTGCACAGGAACATGAGAACAGAGAGTGAAAGAATAAAAATATCTAATTGACTTGACTTTTCCTTGTCCTACCAGACTTAAACAAATATCATTAACAATTATTATAGTTTAAAAAATTGCTTACTCAAAACAAAGTTAGGCAAAGTTCATGTGTTAAGATTTTCTTTTCCTTGTGCATAAAGAAATAGATAAAATAATGTTTTATCCATCCAGATTTTCAGGTGCATTTTCCAATTAATTATAACATTTGATTAAATTTGAAGGGCAATTTTGGGTCTACTCTAGTCTAGTATTCTGGCAGGTGGTTCACTCTTTTCCTCATTATTTTACTAAAACTCACAATTACTCTCAGCTAGCTGGGAAATCAGTTAACAATGGATGTTCCCCAGAGCAGAGGCATATGGCACACTTTGCAGCTTCATTGCCTCCATGGAACTCCACAAAGCACCTCTGTCAGGAACAGCCTGGGGCATGGGAAAAAGTCCTTGTTAGTCTGGGAATAAATTGCTGAAGGGAGGGTGCAAAGGAGATGGAGCCTGGTTCTTTTCTGTGGTGACCAGTGACAGCACCAGAGGCAATGGGCATAAGGTGAAACACAGGAGGTTCTCTCTGAACATCAGGAAACACTTTTTGGCCTTGACGGTGACCAAACACTGGATCTGATTGCTCAGAGGGGTTGTGGAGTCTGGAGTCTCGGTCCTGGAGTGAATCAAAAGTCATCTGGAAATGGTCCTGGGTAATCGGCTCTATGTGTCCCTGACTGAGCAAGAGGGCAGGACCAAATGCCCTCCACAGATCCCTTCCAACCTCAACCACTCTAGACTACCAGGATTCCGGATCCTATTACTGGTTTTCATAGAATGCTTTGGGTTGG